>NW_027066614.1:0-17572 GCF_032884065.1 Artemia franciscana
TGGCAAACGAAGAGATCCTTGGTTGCAAGACTGCACTTTTGTAACAGCTATGACGTCAATTTGATTTAATTCTGATCGCGCCTTGAGCTGATTAGTTTGTCAAGATTAAGGCTTTCGGCGCTAGTGATTAAAATTTTGGAAGTTTAGAGCGAGTGGGGAAACGTAACTCTAGTTAAGTCTTAAGAATTTCCTGGAATGGGTTTAATTTTGGGCAGCAGGATTGTGCCGGCAATTTTCAGGGCGGACAATTTATTAAAGGATATTTTTGTACGTAGGAAAGCAAAAAAAGTCAAGAAATCGTAATAAAAATCACTATCAGCATTCATTGTATCAGAGAACACTACTGTAGAGGTTTCAAGCTCCACGGGCAAAAATGTAGAATTTCGTATTTTTTTTTGCCAGAAGAAAGATCACGGATTCGTGTTTTTTTCGAGGAGCTATTATGTTGAACCAATGGTCTTAGAAGATCAGAAGAGGGCTTTTTCGAAATGAAATGAAATTTTTAACGTCCTTCATAAGGGAATGAAAACTTTTGGAGGGCAACCAGACCCCTCCAAAACCCCTTCTTTCCCCAAAGTCATCCGATAGAAATTTTCAGATAGCCAATTTGCTCAGCATAGTAGAAAAACCCAGTCAGTATGCCCTTGGGGATGGACTAGGCCCCCAACAGTCCCTTGGGAAAGGGCTGCGAATTATGGAATTTGCCCGTTTTTTATGTATGGTATTTGTTATAGGAGGTATACGGATATTTTCAGAGGGGATTTTCCTCGGTGAGAATTCTCCGCAAAGAGGGAGTTTTCCTGGGGTGAAATTTCAAGGAGAAATTTTGCACGGGGGAATTTCCCAAAATCAGGCTTAATTAGAACAAAAAGTCTTTTTTTGTACTAAAAACTATTTATCCTATTTAAACGGCCCTTGTGTTTCAGGAGTCGTTCTGGAAGAATTGGGACAAAAATTGAGCATTAGCGCATAAAGCGAGGTATTGAGAAGAAACAGCCCCCCTCCCCTCATATAAGGAATAAAATCTGTTCGTTTTAACTTTTTAACGTGCTCATTGCTTTCATTTAAAAAACAAATTGAGCCCAATAATAATCTATATCTATAATAATGTTGTTATCTCTTTTGTATGTTTGCGTTTATTGTTCTTGTTTTACCGAAAATACTAAAATACGTAGATTACTTTTTTTTATTATATATATCTTGCAAATATTTTCATGTTGTGAAACTATATCCGAACGCAAGTTTACTTTGCACAGAACCTATGCCCTTACTTTGGAAACTTATCACAAAAGCTATCTCTTTGGACTTCGATTCATTTATTATTGAGGGTTACGATTATTTCGTGATGTTTACCACGTAAAATTTTATATTTTAATAATATAGTATAGAAAGATAAAAGTAGTACAACCAGCTTGATACTTCAGTCCAGATAATAATTTTTACTTTTCATCGGCTTTTGTGTTTAATTAAATAAATGAAAAAATTCTACTGAAAGTAAGGATCAACTACTCAAAGTAAGCTACCCCGTCCTTACTACCCCTCTCTTCACACGAAAGTTTTTAGTACTATTAAAAAAATGTTCTGATTGTAATTGAACGGTCCATGTGTTTCAGGAAAATCGTTCTAAGGAATTGGGAAAAATTTCGAACTTTAGCGTACAAATGGTGGCATTGAGGAAGATGCAACCCCCCACCCTAATATACGGAGTAATTTCCGTTTGTTTTAAGTTTTAATACTGTCCCTTACTTTCAGCAGAAAAAACTTAAGTTTTTTAATTTGATTTCTGATTTTTTTTTTCAAATAATCTAAAGAAATCCACCTCCTTCTCCATGGAGGTCGCTTCTCACGGAGATTTCCTCCATAGAAAGTTTTTCCTACGTGATATCCTTCCCCCGGGAAACTACCCCCAGAAAAATCCATCATCACTGCAAAGTCCCCCGGAAAATTTCTCGCAGACGATTCCGCCTGAATAATACTCCTTAGCACACTTTCATTTGAGAAAGGTCTCGTCCTTTATTTAATTTTAGATAGTTTTTCCGGAATGGTGAAATCCCTCCTTTATGGACAAATTTTCCCAGAAACCCTCTATCCCTAATGGAATAGTTCTTCCGGGGAAAGCTTCTGCATGGAAAATTACTCCTGGTGATAATTCCCCCATGCAGAATATTTCTCATGGACCAGTCCTCACTTGGAAATTCTAAAGGGACTTCTCTTCGGACAATTCTCCCAAAGCATCTCCACTTGTAAATTGGAATTGCAAATGAGAAATTAGAACAATAAAACGAATTTCGTATTTGAACTCTAACAAGGTCGCCCATGTAAAATTTCCCTTGGAAAGTTTACCCTCGGAAACTTCCATCTCAATGGCAAATTCACTATAGAAATCATCCCTGCAGAAAATCTCCTCTGGAAAATATCCGTACACATACCATATGTAAATAATGTGCAAATTTCATAACTTGCTGCTCTTCCTCTGGGGACTCTGACATCATGTTATACCCAAAGACACAGTTACTGGACCTTTCAACTATACTGAACAAAGTGCATGTCTTAAAATTTTGATCGGATGGCTTTGGAGAAAAAAGGGCATGGAAAGGGGCTAGTTGCCCTCCAGTTTTTTGGGTATCTTGAAAAGGGCATTTTAATTTTTATTTCTGTCTCAATGAATCCTCTCCCAAACTTCTAGGACCATTGGTTTGTTACAATAATTCCTGGGAAGAAAAAAGAAAAGAAACAGAAGAACATGCATCCGTGATCTTTCTTAAAAAAACAAGATTCCACAATTTTAAAAATGGGAGCTTAGAAACTCTACAGTAGTATTCTCTGATATGCTGAATCTGACGATGCAATTTTCAATAAGATTCCTTAACTTCTGGGGAATGTTTCCTCCCCTTTTCGAAAATCAGGCAAATATTTTTTACTGTTTTAAAAAGTAGAGTTAAGAGAAAGAGTCAAACTTTAGCGTAAAGAGCGGGGCGTTGAGGAGGAAAAGCCTCTTTTATATACGGAGTAATTTCTGTTCGTTTTAAGTTTTAATGTTGCTCCTTACTTACATTTAAGAAAAACTCGTTTTTTTTATTTAATAAAATATAAAGCTCACCATATACAGTTATAAGCTGCATCTCGGAAAAACAAAACAAAGCTGATTTAAAATTCCTTCAGTAAAACACAGTTTTAGTCACTGTAATGAAATGGTTTTCATTCATTCTTTACTACAGCAGCTCCGAATGCTGTTTTCCCGTCCATAATAAAAACCAATAGTTAAGAAAATCTCTGAGAAATGACGCATAAGATATGTTAATATATAACTTTTTTTCATTGTGTTTAAGTTACCAGTGAAAGATAGAATTTCAAAAGAAAATCTTGTAGCTAAAAGAATTCTAAAGGGATGTGTAGTCATATTTTAGTAGTCTGAGAAAGACGAGAAAAGATTACGGAACCCTCATCGATCTGAACCTCATCTTGGTCGGTAACAAGTGAGTAACCAGGGTTGAGTAATATTCAAAATAGCTAGTTGCATGGTACGTTTCGCCCTTCAATATTTGATAGATAGATAGATAGATAGATAGATTTATTCACACGAAAAGCCCGATTGGGCCATGGTGACATACACAAAACAAGTGTAAAAAATACAGCAACAAACATAGATTGAAAAGATATTAAACTAATTATTTAAGAAAACATCACGATACCTCATACCTACCTGGACGAACTTTCCAATATTATTTATAGTTAAGTAACACCTACTTCTCAAAATTTCCGAAATCCAGTCCCTCCCCCCAACCTCCTTACCAAATATTTCCAAGCGCAAATCCCTCAACTCCCTACAATCCCCTAAAAAATGCTGCAGAGACTCATCCATCTCTCCACACACAGGGCAACTGTAAGGACCATTCCTCAATCTATTTCTCCCAAAAATTTTCCTAGGTTCTCCAAGAGGCATAAAATTTCCCCTTACATACATTACCCATTTCAAATCATCCGGAGCCAATCCCACTTTTAGATAAATTTCTTCGCCCCAGTTCTCCTTGACCTCCGTATATATCCCAAGGGACGGCGAGGTGGCCTTCTCAGCTTGCCAAACCTGAACTTCCTGAGATTCTAGCCTACTAGCAACTAACCTAGATACTGTCCCTACCATCTCTCCTATCCCCTTTCCCTCATTCCAGCAATTTCCTAGCCCTACACGGTCTAATATAAATTTTAGCTAGTTTTTTAACGTTTTGATATTCTTCAGTGAGAGGAAGATTTAGTGTTCCAGATATTCAATATATGACGGAAAAAACTATTGCATGTTTAAAGAAACTTGAAACACTTCAAATTAAATTAAATCCAAATTAAAAATCAATGAAACCTAAGTCAAGCCTGGCTCGAGAAAGAAAATCCGTAAAAAAAATATTTGAGATTTGTTGCATATGTGATATTCTTCAGTGAGAGGAAAATTTAGTGTTCCAGTCATTCAATATGTGAAAGAAAAAATCAATACATGATTAAAGAAAATTGAAACACTTTAAGGCAGTACAAAGATTTTGACGAATCCTATTTCGGTTAGGGTAAGAGAAAAAGAAAGAAAAACAAGTGCCATAAAAAGACAAGGAACTTGAGCAAACCTGGACACCAAGAGATCGGTTCAAACTTTTTACTAAGAAAAAACGATTAATAATATGAATATAGGACATTTTAGCCATACTGTTTCAGGGCAGAATGGTTCTTTAGAACAATCTCAAGGAGTATAAAATATTAATTGAATTAAAATATAGGCTACAGATACAATCTAAGAGCTAGAACTTTCTTAGTTATTGTATTCTATCGTGTCTCTGTTAAATTCAAATTAAACTAAATCCAAATTAAAAATCACTGAAACCTAAGTCAAGCCTGGCTCGAAAAAGAAATTTTTTCAGCCACTGAAAAATATTTTTCAGTGAGAGGAAGATTTAGTGTTCCGGTCATTCAATATGTGACGGAAAAAATCAATACATGGTTAAAGAAAATTGAAACACCGTAAAGCAGTACACAGATTTTGACGAATACTATTTATCTTATGGTAAGAAAAAAAAAGAAAAGAAAAACAATACCATAAAAAGGCAAGGAACTTGAGCAAACCTGCACACCAAAAGATCGGTTCAAACTTTTTACTAAGAAAAAAGGATTGATAATATAAATCTATATATATAAAAATAAGTTGTCTGTCTGTGGATGTGTGGATGGATGTGTGGATGGATGTGTCAGGTGACGTCACCTGAAAAAACTGGATCAGGTGACGTCAAAACTGAAAAAACTAAAAAAGGCAAAAACTACAAAAAAAACTAAAAACTAATAAAAAAAATAAAAAAGCTAAAAAACTAAAAAAACTAAAAAAAGGCAAAAACTACAAAAAAAAACTAAAAAACTAAAAAAAAAAACTGAAAAAACTAAAAAAAGGCAAAAACTACAAAAAAAAAACTAAAAACTAATAAAAAAAGTAAAAAAGCTAAAAAACTAAAAAAACTAAAAAAACTAAAAAAAGGTAAAAAACAAAAAAAAATAAAAAATAAAAAAAAACTAAAAAAAAGGAAAAAACTGAAAAATAAGCTAAAATAAAGGTAAAAACCAATAAAAAACTAAAAAGAAAAAAAGGAAAAAACTAAAAAAAATTTTCATCTAAAAAACTAAAAAAAACTAAAAAAGGTAAAAACTAAAAGAACTAAAAAAGAAAAAAATAAATGACGAAACTCAAAGAGAAAGCGACCAGGACAAAAGGAATGTTCGATTAGCAATCAACAAAGCACCGGGAAGCACCGGGACACAGGGAGTATGAATGACGACCAGGACATAAGTAAAAAAAAAATTAACAAAACTAAAAAGAAGTTAAAAACTACAAAAAAACTAAAAAGAAAAAAAAACTAAAAACTAATAAAAAAACTAAAAAATCTAAAAATCTAAATAAACTAAAAAAGAAAAAAAAAGGAAAAAAATAAAGGAGAAAAACAAAACTAAAAAAGGAATGTATATACAGACCGGTACACCGGGATACAAATGACGACCGGGACACAGGGAATATAAATGACGACCGGGACACAGGGACACAACTACAACGGGGACACCGGGGGAAACAGGGGGATGTAAATGACGACCGGGACACCGGGACAGGGAATGGTCGATTAGCAATCACCATCAACAAAGCTCAAGGGCAATCATTAGAATCATGAGGTATAGATCTGAATACAGATTGTTTTCCCATGGACCATTATATGTTGCATGTTCAAGAGTCGGTAAACCTGACAATCTATTTATATGCAAAGACAATGGGACAGCAAAGAATGTTGTATATTCGCAAGTTTTACGTAGTTAAAACCATATATATATATATATATATATATATATATATATATATATATATATATATATATATATATATATCTATCTATATTCACAGGTGGGACATAGGGACACAACTACAATGGCGCGTAACTATTATGGCGCGTAACGACTTACGCGCGCGGGGGGGCTTGGGGGGGGCGCGAAGCGCCCCCACCAACTAGGTGTTGGGGTGGCGCGAAGCGCCACCCCAACAGCTAGTATAGGATATTTTAAGCATACCGTTTCAGGGCAGAATGGTTCTTTAGAACAATCTCAAGGGGTATTAAATATTGTTTGAATTAAAATATAGGCTACAGATACAATCTAAGAGCTAGAACTTTGTTAGTCATTGTATTCTATCGTCTCTCTGTTAAATTCAAATTAAACTAAATCCAAATTAAAAATCAATAAAAACAACGTCAAGACTGGCTTGAAAAAAAATCCCTTCTCCAATACCAGAAAAGATGTATTATTTTACTATAATGCCTTTAAATTTAAGGCCCCATCCCATAGTGATTGAAGAGGCCGTTACAGCTCACTTTATAGTAGTAATCAGTTTGAAGAACAGTAAACAATTTTTTAAGGTTCACTGCCATAAGGATGATATATTTGTGTTCAATGCCTCGGCCACATTATGGTCACACCTGTGCAAAATCAAAATTACGTAAAACTACGGTGCCACTTTTTCCCGCCTAAAATTTATCGAGTCGAAAACTATTCAACATTCAGGTATAAAATTTGTAACTCAAAAATCAAAGTATATACACAAAGCATTATATTTTTAAATTAAAAATATGGTGACCCGGAAAAATAATTTTCCTGTCTGTAAGGCAGAAGATACAAATAAATAACAGGAGTTGGGAACAAACGAGTACTGATAAAAGCTTTTCAAACCAATTTCCTGTCATTTGAATTTTCTACTTCTGTAGTACAAGCTTAGCTCTAGCACTTTACTAAATCGATAAATTTTAATATTCAATTGTAATTATCTAAAAAAAACCTAAGCAAGCTCAGTTTACGGTAAAGGGCTAGTTTCTAGAATTCTGCAGATACTGGAAATATCGCGAGTCAGCGTATTTGAGCTTATTTGGAATACACATCTTGGATAGTCTGGGAAAAAATTATTTGTGAAGAGCTCTCCTTATTTTCGAAAGAAAAACATTCTTCTTCCTAATAAATAGTTCTAAAAAGTGGCCAATAAATACTCTTGGACATAAGTGTCATACAACGTTTTAACCAAAGTCAAGTTACCCCTGATCAAGTAGTACGACACGTTGGATAATAATGGAGGAATAAAGGAAATTGGAAATAGAAATAGAGCAGGAATAACAGAGAAATGGAAAATGGAGGAATAACGAAAATTGAAACATAAAGAATTAAAGTTGAGGAATAACGAGATATTTTCTCTTCTTTTTTTAACCGTTTATCGTGACGTTAATGAAGAGTATGTTCAAAAGCATATAAGATATTATTATATAATGTTTTTATTCCAGAAATCTCTTATTTTACATTGGAGTCTTGGTAAGAAACAGTTGAATCTAACTGGTAAATAAACAGTAAATAAAGGGAAACATATTCCAGTATTAACTGAACCTTCCCTAGGAAACTTTTAAATATTCATAATTAAGTAAAGATGAGAAACTAAGACAGGTCATTAATACACCCAAAAGAGCCAAAAACACCCAATCTTCTTCAATTTTGGCAAAACTGTGATCCCAGAACCACGCTATACCGTATAGAACTTTGTTTCCCTACTGAAATAATCTCAATTCATCTTGAAAATTTGCTTTCATTATATATGTTTTTTACTAACAAAAGCAGTAGCAAATTTACTATTTTACGAAACGAATGACCGAGGCACATTAACGGATAAGGGCACATCTTGGCACAGAGATAATACACTTTTAAAAACCCATAATAAAATCACGAATGATAATAATACCAGAAGCAACATGAAAATTCTCAAACATTCTGTACATTGCAACATCATCACTGACAAAAATATGCACTAACAAAAGAAAATTAAATCTGATTTTTCCAATGTCCTTCTACGCTCATACACCCTTTAAGCCAAAATGATATGCAGACTGAGAAAGTTTGTGGTCCGTGGATCTCTGATACCTCATTTCTAAAAATCCTCACATAGAAAATAACTTATATATATTTTTTGTATTTATGCGTTATGCGTTATTTCAAAATAATGAGGTTTTCCACTTGCTAAATTTTATTCTATCTCCTTTTTGTTTATTCTATCTATTTTTTATATATTCTATCTGCTTTTAAATTTATTCTTCCTTCTTTTCTTGTACTTATGTGGTATTTCAGTGAAAATAATATGGTTTTCAACTTTCTAAATATATTCGATCTAAATATATTTTATTTCAAGTACCCTAGGCCACTAGGCGCAAATGATTCACAAAGATCTTTCCCCCTACAATTAAGAAGAAAAAGGGGGCAAGACAAACATTATTCATATAGAGAGAATATTCTCAAAGAAGCTTCATTAAATGAGTAGTTTTCTATTCCAGAAATCTCTTTCATTGTAAAGATGAATAAAGAAAAATCTCGAGAGGGAACAATTTAATCAAAGCGTCCCCGGCAAAAAAAGGTAAATAAAGAATAACCCATGATAATTTTAACTGAACTCTCTTTCAAGGAAGCTTCCGATTGTCCCAGAGCACCGAACCTCCATATGATCTCCAAGGAAGTCTCATTGAATGATACATTTTCAATTCAAGAAATCTTCATTTTTTAAAAGAAGAATTAAAGACAATCCTGAGAAAGAATAATGTCTAGGGCCAAACGGAAAGCAGGTCGTCACCGGTTGGGGTTGAAGGATATCATATAGAAAGATGCAAACGAAATGTCAACTTCCTAGGAGGGTATAAAGAAGAAAGCTTTAAATATATTGGGATGGAAGAGGAGCGTGCGTAGCTGTGTTGGCATCAGGCGACTTGGTGCAAAAGTGAGTTGTTAGTAGTAGTAGTAGTCTATCATAAAAAAAGATGAATAGATGACAACCGATGTCAATTCTATCTGAACAGTTCAAGGTAGCATCCAATTGTCCCTGAATACCAGACCTCCAAGTTATCACCATGAAAGTCTCATTGAATGAGAGACTTCCTGTTTAAGAAATCTCTTTAATTTTATAGGAGAATTAAAGAACGTACAGAGAGGGAACATTCTAATCAAACCACCCACGGTAGAAAAGGTAAACAACGGACAACCCATATCAATTTTAATTAGACCTCAATGGAAAATTCCGATTGTGCTTGGGCACTAAACCTCCACTATATCCCCAAGGAGGTCTCATTGAATGACAGATTTTCTGTTCAAGAAATCTCCGTTATTAGATGGAAGAATTAAGGAAAATACTGAGAGGGAACGATCTAATCAAACCGTTCACGGTAAAAAAAAGAAAAAAAGAAAAGGGTAAATAACCGACAACTCATGTAAATTTTAACTGAACGCCCAAGGAAGTTTCTGAATAGACACAAGCACCAAACCTCCCTATAAAAATCTCATTGAATGACACATTTTCCGTTCCAGAAATCTCTATGATTTTATAGATTAATTAAGGAAAAACCAAGAGGGAAAAATTTAATCAAACCGTTCGCGATAATTAAAGGTTGGTAAAAGGGCAACCATGTCAGTATAAGTGGATTGCTAATATATAAAAGTTTAAAAACGAGAATAATTGTCCAAAAGTTCAATTTTTTTTAATAAAAATTTATTCATAAACACAAAAAGGCACATAGAGCTCCTTTTTTTTTATTACTCCTCACTTAGTAAAAGATGCTCTTCTCATTTATATTTCAGCAGAAAAAGGGACGCACAAATATTTTTAGAAAATATTAATTTAAAATACTTTTTCCACAAAGAACTTCTGCAAAAAAAAATAAAGAGCTAAATTAAACCAAAGACAATTAGAAGTAAAGTCGAATATTCAAAATTCAAGAATAAAACGAAAATAAGTCACAATCAATAAATAGATGATGCCCAATACAAACAGAAATTACAATGAATGAACGATTCTTACTTAAAACGGATTGAAATCACCTAAAATAGAACTAGGGCTAAAGCACCCTTTCCCTTCTATAGACAAGTTGCGCTTTAATGACTTTTTTTTAATTGGTGCTGTTGGTTTTTATTTTTCTTAAAATCACATAACATCGAAAAAAGAAAGAAAGGAATCATCACAATAGCCAAGCATCATGAAAGCCAAGTAAAATACGAAAAGACAGATTTTACCAATTTATATATTATTTAGTTATAGCCCGCAAATTAAATAAGGCTTCGGTGTAATATAATACAATTAAGAAAAATCATTATGACACAATAATCACTGATGATATCAATAATCATCGTAAAAATTCATAACAATATTAATAATCGTTATAGTACAAAATATTACAAGATTATTGAAAGTAATCTTATATACATTGTATTTTAATTTTTGCTTGTGGTGGGTATCATTTATTTATTAATAGTGATTAATGTTCGTTTTACGCTTGAATTACTATTCAACTTGATTTCTGCTCGACTAAAATAAATACAAGTTGATCCTAATAAAAGTATGGAGTAAAATTATAACTGAAAACGAATAGAAATTGTTCCGTATATGAGCGGGTATGATCTTCCTCAATACCCCTCTCTTCACGTTAAGGTTTTTTAGTACTTCTAAAACACTTTTGCTCCTAATTAAACAGCCCTAGTATTTCAGGAGTTGTTCTTAAAGTATTGGGATAAAAGGTAGAACCTTAGCATAAATAGCGGGGTATTGGGGAGGGAGCAGCCCCCCTCAGACACAAAATAATTTCCGTTCGCCACAAATTACACTTTTCCTTTTCAAAAAATCATAAACTGATGTTTTCTTTATTCTTCCACAAGTTAAAAGAAAATCCAGAGATGAAAGCTTTTCCTTTGACGAAGCTTCCATTGTTCTCCTATAATGAATTTATGTCTTTCCTCAGTTTTATTGAGGAGGGAAAATATAAGTGATCATTTGCAACGAGTGGTCTGACACACTTAAATAATAGATTAAAAGATAAAAGCAAATAGAGAGCCTCATTGTTTTTACTGGTCTGAATAAAAAAGGAAGATCCAAACATCATTAAAATTGAGGAAAAACCAAGAAAAATTCGTTAGTTGATATTGATGAATCAATGCTGTAAAATCAATAAATTAAATTGTTGATTCTAATTCATAGAGATCAATTTCAAAGGTATGCCATGACTTCTAAAATATTAGGCATTGAATTCTGACTCCTGAATCTAAATAGTATTTTGTATCACTGAATATTTATATGGATATTCCTTCACTACGGAATAAAGCTCAGGGTCCATTCGACAGCTGAAATAACAAGGAAGTGATCCCAGAACAATGGATATATATATATATATATATATATATATATATATATATATATATATATATATATATATATCTATCTCTATATCTATCTATCTATATATATAAAAATAAGTTGTCTGTGGATGGATGGATGGATGTGTCAGGTGACGTCACCTGAAAAAACTGGATCAGGTGACGTCAAAACTGAAAAAACTAAAAAAAGGCAAAAACTACAAAAAAAACTAAAAACTAATAAAAAAAATAAAAAAGCTAAAAAACTAAAAAAACTATAAAGGTAAAAACCAATAAAAAACTAAAAAAAAAACTGAAAAAACTAAAAAAAGGCAAAAACTACAAAAAAAACTAAAAACTAATAAAAAAAGTAAAAAAGCTAAAAAACTAAAAAAACTAAAAAAAGGTAAAAAACTAAAAAAAATAAAAAATAAAAAAAAACTAAAAAAAAGGAAAAAACTGAAAAATAAGCTAAAATAAAGGTAAAAACCAATAAAAAACTAAAAAAAAAAGGAAAAAACTAATAAATGACGACACTCAAAGAGAAAAAAAAGGCAAAAACTACAAAAAAAACTAAAAACTAATAAAAAAAATAAAAAAGCTAAAAAACTAAAAAAACTAAAAAAAGGCAAAAACTACAAAAAAAACTAAAAACTAATAAAAAAGCTAAAAAACTAAAAAAACTAAAAAAAAGGCAAAAACTACAAAAAAACTAAAAACTAATAAAAAAAATAAAAAAGCTAAAAAACTAAAAAAAACTAAAAAAACTAAAAAAAGGTAAAAAACTAAAAAAACTAAAAACTAAAAAAAACTAAAAAAGGTAAAAACTAAAAGAACTAAAAAAGAAAAAAATAAATGACGACACTCAAAGAGAAAGCGACCAGGACAAAAGGAATGTTCGATTAGCAATCAACAAAGCACCGGGACACAGGGAGTATAAATGACGACCCGGGGGAAACAGGGGGATATAAATGACGACCGGGACAAAAAAACTAAAAAGAAAAAAAAAACTAAAAACTAATAAAAAAACTAAAAAATCTAAAAATCTAAATAAGCTAAAAAAGAAAAAAAAAGGAAAAAAATAAAGGAGAAAAACAAAACTAAAAAACGAATGTATATACAGACCGGGACACCGGGATACAAATGACGACCGGGACCCGGGACACAGGGAATATAAATGACGACCGGGACACAGGGACACAACTCCGGTACACCGGGATACAAATGACGACCGGGACACAGGGAATATAAATGACGACCGGGACACAGGGACACAACTACAACGGGGACACCGGGGGAAACAGGGGGATATAAATGACGACCGGGACAAAAAAACTAAAAAGAAAAAAAAACTAAAAACTAATAAAAAAACTAAAAAATCTAAAAATCTAAATAAGCTAAAAAAGAAAAAAAAAGGAAAAAAATAAAGGAGAAAAACAAAACTAAAAAACGAATGTATATACAGACCGGGACACCGGGATACAAATGACGACCGGGACCCGGGACACAGGGAATATAAATGACGACCGGGACACAGGGACACAACTACAACGGGGACACCGGGGGAAACAGGAGGATGTAAATGACGACCGGGACACCGGGACAGGGAATGGTCGATTAGCAATCACCATCAACAAAGCTCAAGGGCAATCATTAGAATCATGAGGTATAGATCTGAATACAGATTGTTTTCCCATGGACCATTATATGTTGCATGTTCAAGAGTCGGTAAACCTGACAATCTATTTATATGCAAAGACAATGGGACAGCAAAGAATGTTGTATATTCGCAAGTTTTACGTAGTTAAAACCATATATATATATCTATCTATATTCACAGGTGGGACATAGGGACACAACTACAATGGCGCGTAACTATTATGGCGCGTAACGACTTACGCGCGCGGGGGGGCTTGGGGGGGGCGCGAAGCGCCCCCACCAACTAGGTGTTGGGGTGGCGCGAAGCGCCACCCCAACAGCTAGTATATATATATATATAAGTTTAGAAAACCAATAGACTTTTTGTCTATTTTGCCAGCTTAGTTTACTCGGTTATACCAACTCAACCTTCCTCCCTTCTCAGTTATACTTGGGATTCTAACTCAAAAGCTTTAGTATTCAACGAAATTTTCCTCTCAAAAGTAACTAGCTCCAACCCAGAGTTCAACCCTGTCATTCTCAATTCTCAATGGCCACTAACTATGCCCTGTTCAATTTTAGTTCTGTCTATAAAATGCTGAAAAGTCACTATCTACGCGGCTTTTAGAATTATCATAAGGCTTTTAAGCATAAGAAGTTTTTCAATGTTCTCCCCTCTAAGGGCCACGGATTTGTATTTCTATGGAGTAACTCATCCAATGGGCAATAAGACAGAGGCCATAAAGCGTCTTATCACCCATCAAATTAGCCTTCAATAAGAAAAGATTTAAAGAAAGATGAAGCTTCACGATTCGGAGTAAAGAGCGAAACTCTGAAGACAGTTTTAAATTGATTGTTTCCTTCCTAAAACAGAATTTACAAGACTTTTGCTATCTAAAGTTTGTCTTTCGAAGCGTTCAAGCTTCAAAGCCGAACTTGACCGCTGTCGTTGTTGTGGCCATTAGTCCCCTAATTTTAGTTCTCAGCCTTATCTTCCAATTAATCAAAGAAACTTTTCCGCAAAATAAGTTTTCCAAAGAAAAATAAAGAACTCCATTGAACCAAAAATGAGCAAAAATTAAATCAAATAATCTACCAAGCGTAAAAATACACAAGTCAGTATCAATAATAAATGAAATACAAAACGAACAGAAATTACAGTAAATAACCGAGTCAAACTCAAAACAAGCAGAAATTAACATCAGTAGGGCTCAAAACCCTTCCCAAGATCAGAACATAAATTGCACTATACTGAAAAATAAAAAAAAAACACGAAGGAATGAGCATTGTCAGTTCAACATACATATACTGACATTTACTAATTAAAATGTTAATAATATTTGATTTATTAAACTTAAAAAAGTGAACACATTAAACTTTTTCCCAGTCAAGGGCAAATTAGGTTCTAGCCTTGGGAAGGCGTGTATGTGGGGTGGGAGGAGGGAAGTTAGCTGTGCTCTGATCACCTCGACTCTTAAAAAGGGCACTAGAACTTCTGACTACTTATCCAATGAGTTCCCTCCAAAGCATATACGACCACCCTTTCTATAAGAGCCTTATATGCCACCAGGGATTAACTTGCAACCCTTTCCCTGAGGGGTGTAGGGGGAAGGTTGGCCTTCTTTACAAACATAATTTTTGGACGCTTCAATTACGATCAACAAATTGTTATCTCCAAATTTTGATTGGAGGTGTAAAGAGTAATGATTAGCGTGAGGGGGGAGGGGGGCTGGTTGCTCTCAAATCACTCCTGGCTCTTAAAAAGGACACAATAAATTCCAATTTCAAGTCAAATGAGCCTTTCAAGCATAAAACGCTTATATGCCCCAAGGGCATGAATTGCAACCTTATCCCCAGACTACTGGGGGGTTGTGTCAGCCCTAGAGGTATTGTTTTATATTCTTTAGACTATTTTAAGCAAAATGTCTAACTAACAATTTTAATCAGATTCACTTACTGAAGAAGGTTAGTTGGGGAGGGGGGCTTGCTGCCCTCCACCACTCTTGACTCTTAAAAGAGGACTAGAACTTTCAATTTTCAACCAAATAAGCCAAATAAGTTTATACAACCATCACTTCTATAAAAACCTAATATAACTTACAACTCTTGCCCTTGGCCTCTGGGGATTTATTTCAGCACCAAAGGCCTTATTTTATGACATTTAGACAATTTTGAATAAAATGGCTATCTCAAAATTTCTATTAGATGTATTTTGGTACAATACGACGTATGTGTGTGCGTGGGGGGGGTAGTTTCCCTCTGATCACTTTGACTCTTAAAAAGGGTACTATAACTTCTGATTACCAATCCAATGAGCCTCCACTGAAGTTTATATGACCACACTTTCTATAAAAACCTTATATGCCACAGGCCATAACTTACAACCCTTGCCCTGAGGGCTGGGAGGGGGGATTTGTCTTCCTCAAAGACATAATTTTCGGAACTTTCAACTACGTTGGAGGAAATGGCTATCTCAAAATTGATCACTTTTGAATGATAACAAGGGCACTAGTCCTCTTATTTACCAATCATACCAGCTCTTTTTGAAGTGTCTATGACCAAACTTTATATAAAAACCTTACATGCCCCAAGGGCATAACTTACAATCCTCATCCTGAGGGCTTTGGGGGGTTGTCATCCTCAAAGACGTAAGTCTCAGACTTTTCAACTACGTTGAACAACATGGCCGAATCATAATTTTGATCAGAGGTATTCGAAGAAATTATGGATGTGGGGGCACCCTCCGATTACTTTCACCTATCAAAAGGGGCACTAGCCCTCTCAATTTCTAATTCAATAAGCCATTTTTTGACCATTCTACGACAGTTCTTTCTATAAGACCTTAAATGCCCCCAGGGCATAACTTACAACCTTCGTCCTGAAGGCTGGGGGGGGGGAGTCTCATTCTCAACGGCATAATTTCTGGACCTTTCGACAACGTTGAGCAAAATGGCTTTTAAACATTTTGATTGGATGTGTTTGGGGAACCGGTGGGTTTGAACAGCTAGTTCACTAGCCGTTCGGATTTCCAATCGAATGAGCTGTTTTGATTTTTTAACGACAACCCTTTCTATAGACACCTTATTTGCCCCAGGGCATAACTTACAGCCCTTGCCCTCAGGGCTGGGGGGATTTGTCGTCCTCAAAGACACAATTTCCGAATTTTTCAACTATGTTGAACTAAATGGCTATCTCATTTTTTTTAATATGCTTCGGGAAAGGGTGGGCGTGGGAAGGGGGGGTGAGTTGCTCTCCAATCATTTTTGAATATTAAAAAGGCCACTAGCCGTTTCAATTTTAAATCGAATGAGCCTTTTTTGAAGTTTCTATGACAACTCTTTCGACACGAAGTGCCCTGGTTTAAGACAAAAATAAATAAATAAAAAAGTATATAATACATTGTACCAACATCGCTTTTTCTTAGGCATCTCTATTGGGTTGCCTATGGTTAGTTGGAACTAATTTTAACTTCGGAAAACCCCTCTATCTTGACGATTTCACTTTTTTACATCTTCCGTGTACCAATATTCTAACTAATAATGCTACCTAGGTAAGTTAAGCCGTCCACTCGGTCAGTTTTCTGGTTCCCTAACATTACCTTCTCATTCTCATTTAATCTTGAGATGGAATTATTAGTCCTTAGTTTATGCTGTTGAGATCGTTTGTTTTTTCCTTTTAAGGATTTCGATAAGATAAAAGCTACGGTATAGAATGTTACAAGGCTATTGCTATTCCTCTTAGAAAAGCATTATTACCAACAATTGTTTCTTAGTGTTTTCAGAGACTGCACTATGGCCTAAATTTAAGGAAGGTCAGACGGCCAATATTTGAGATCTATTAGCTAGAAAGATTGCACAGAACGAAGGCCAATATACCGTATTATCTTAAAAAACATCAAAGTACTTACATCCGAGAAAGTTTTGGAGCAAAAAGAATGAGAGAAAGCGGGTGGCATTATCGCCCCTCTTAAGGCAGAGAAATCCAAGTCGCTTTGGTTTTGATACACAGTCCCATTTTAAGCATTTATTTTCTAAATTAGGTCTATCATAACCACGTTTGAACTAAAATTTACACATTATCCTTATTTTGACCCTGTTCAAACGTAACTCAACTAACTTGGAGCACCTTCTGAACTTCAGTTAAGTTCATATCAGTATATAGGCTGAGCACGAAAGCTCTTGTCAGTCTGATATTTACTCAGGAAATTTGCCAAAAGCTTGTCCACTCAGTC
>NW_027066615.1:0-17840 GCF_032884065.1 Artemia franciscana
CAAAAGTTTTAGTTTTCGAAGGTAATAGCTACGTATGTTGAAAAAATGAAGATATTAGACTATTTTATGATTACAAATGGTAAAGAATGTGATTAAAGGCTCTTTTCATATGTCAAAAGTTTTAGTTTTCGAGGGTAATAGCTACGTATGTTGAAAAAATGAAGATATTAGACTATTTTATGATTGCAAATGGTAAAGAATGTGATTAAAGGCTCTTTTCCTATGTCAAAAGTTTTAGTTTTCGAAGGTAATAGCTACGTATGTTGAAAAAATGAAGATATTAGACTATTTTATGATTGCAAATGGTAAAGAATGTGATTAAAGGCTCTTTGCCTATTTCAAAAGTTTTAGTTTTCGAGGGTAATAGCTACGTATGTTGGAAAAATGAAGATATTAGACTATTTTATGATTGCACGTGGTAAAGAATGTGCTTAAAGGCTCTTTTCCTATGGCAAAGGTTTAGTTTTCGAGGGTAATAGCTACGTATGTTGGAAAAATGAAGATATTAGACTCTTTTATGATTGCATATGGTAAAGAATGTGATTAAAGGCTCTTTTCCTATGTCAAAAGTTTTAGTTTTCGAGGGTAATAGCTACGTAGGTTGAAAAAATGAAGATATTAGACTATTTTATGATTGCAAATGGTAAAGAATGTGATTTAAGGCTCTTTTCCTATGTCAAAAGTTTTAGTTTTCGAGGGTAATAGCTACGTATGTTGAAAAAATGAAGATATTAGACTATTTTATAATTGCAAATGGTAACGAATGTGATTAAAGGCTCTTTTCCTATGTCAAAAGTATTAGTTTTCGAGGGTAATAGCTACGTATGTTGAAAAAATGAAGATATTAGACTATTTTATGATTGCAAATGGTAAAGAATGTGATTAAAGGCTCTTCTCCTATGTCAAAAGTTTTAGTTTTCGAGGGTAATAGCTACGTATGTTGGAAAAATGGAGATATTAGACTATTTTATGATTGCACATGGTAAAGAATGTGATTAAAGGCTCTTTTTCTATGGCAAAAGTTTTATTTTTCGAGGGTAATAGCTACGTATGTTGAAAAAATGAAGATATTAGACTATTTTATGATTGCAAATGGTAAAGAATGTGATTAAAGGCTCTTTTCCTATGTCAAAAGTTTTAGTTTTCGAGGGTAATAGCTACGTATGTTGGAAAAATGAAGATATTAGACTATTTTATGATTGCACATGGTAAAGAATGTGATTAAAGGCTCTTTTCCTATGTCAAAAGTTTTAGTTTTCGAGGGTAATAGCTACGTATGTTAGAAAAATGAAGATATTAGACTATTTTATGATTGCAAATGGTAAAGAATGTGATTAAAGGCTCTTTTCCTATGTCAAAATTTGTAGTATTCGAGGGTAATAGCTACGTATGTTGAAAAAATGAAGATATTAGACTATTTTATGATTGCACATGGTAAAGAATGTGATTAAAGGCTCTTTTCCTATGTCAAAAGTTTTAGTTTTCGAGGGTAATAGCTACGTATGTTGGAAAAATGAAGATATTAGACTATTTTATGATTGCACATGGTAAAGAATGTGATTAAAGGCTCTTTTTCTATGGCAAAAGTTTTAGTTTTCGAGGGTAATAGCTATATATGTTGAAAAAATGAAGATATTAGACTATTTTATGACTGCACATGGTAAAGAATGTGATTAAAGGCCCTTTTCCTATGTCAAAAGTTATAGTTTTCGAGGGTAATAGCTACGTATGTTGGAAAAATGAAGATATTAGAATATTTTATGATTGCACATGGTAAAGAAAGTGATTAAAGGCTCTTTTCCTATTTCAAAAGTTTTTGTTTTCGAGGGTAATAGCTACGTATGTTGGAAAAATGAAGATATTAGACTATTTAATGATTGCACATGGTAAAGAATGTGATTAAAGGCTCTTTTCCTATGTCAAAAGTTTTAGTTTTCGAGGGTAATAGCTACGTATGTTGAAAAAATTAAGATATTAGACTATTTTATGATTGCAAATGGTAAAGAATGTGATTAAAGGCTCTTTTCCTATTTCAAAAGTTTAGTTTTCGAGGGTAATAGCTACGTATGTTGGAAAAATGAAGATATTAGACTATTTTATGATTGCACATGGTAAAGAATATGCTTAAAGGCTCTTTTCCTATGGCAAAAGTTTTAGTTTTCGAGGGTAATAGCTACGTATGTTGGAAAAATGAAGATATTAGACTATTTTATGATTGCACATGGTAAAGAATGTGATTAAAGGCTCTTTTCCTATGTCAAAAGTTTTAGTTTTCGAGGGTAATAGCTACGTATGTTGAAAAAATGAAGATATTAGACTATTTTATGATTGCAAATGGTAAAGAATGTGATTTAAGGCTCTTTTCCTATGTCAAAAGTTTTAGTCTTCGAGGGTAATAGCTACGTATGTTGGAAAAATGAAGATATTAGACTATTTTATGATTGCACATGGTAAAGAATGTGATTAAAGGCTCTTTTCCTATGTCAAAAGTTTTAGTTTTCGAGGGTAATAGCTACATATGTTGGAAAAATGAAGATATTAGACTATTTTATGATTGCACATGGTAAAGAAAGTGCTTAAAGGCTCTTTTCCTATTTCAAAAGTTTTAGTTTTCGAGGGTAATAGCTACGTATGTTAAAAAAATGAAGATATTAGACTATTTTATGATTGCAAATAGTAAAGAATGTGATTAAAGGCTCTTTTCCTATGTCAAAAGTTTTAGTTTTCGACGGTAATAGCTACGTATGTTGAAAAAATGAAGATATTAGACTATTTTATGATTGTAAATGGTAAAGAATGTGATTAAAGGCTCTTTTCATATGTCAAAAGTTTTAGTTTTCGAGGGTAATAGCTACGTATGTTGGAAAAATGAAGATATTAGACTATTTTATGATTGCACATGGTAAAGAATGTGATTAAAGGCTCTTTTTCTATGGCAAAAGTTTTAGTTTTCGAGGGTAATAGCTATGTATGTTGAAAAAATGAAGATATTAGACTATTTTATGATTGCACATGGTAAAGAATGTGATTAAAGGCTCTTTTCCTATGCCAAAAGTTTTAGTTTTCGAGGGTAATAGCTACGTATGTTGGAAAAATGAAGATATTAGACTATTTTATGATTGCACATAGTAAAGAAAGTGCTTAAAGGCTCTTTTCCTATTTCAAAAGTTTTAGTTTTCGAGGGTAATAGCTACGTATGTTGAAAAAATGAAGATATTAGACTATTTTATGATTGCAAATGGTAAAGAATGTGATTAAAGGCTCTTTTCCTATGTCAAAAGTTTTAGTTTTCGAGGGTAATAGCTACGTATGTTGAAAAAATGAAGATATTAGACTATTTTATGATTGCAAATGGTAAAGAATGTGATTAAAGGTTCTTTTCCTATGTCAAAAGTTTTAGTTTTCGAGGGTAATAGCTACGTATGTTTGAAAAATGAAGATATTAGACTATTTTATGATTGCACATGGTAATGAATATGATTAAAGGCTCTTTTTCTATGGCAAAAGTTTTAGTTTTCGAGGGTAATAGCTACGTATGTTGGAAAAATGAATATATTAGACTATTTTATGATTGCACATGGTAAAGAAAGTTTTAGTTTCGAGGGTAATAGCTACGTATGTTGGAAAAATGAAGATATTAGACTATTTTATGATTGCACATGGTAAAGAATGTGATTAAAGGCTCTTTTCCTATGTCAAAAGTTTTAGTTTTCGAGGGTAATAGCTACGTATGTTGGAAAAATGAATATATTAGACTATTTTATGATTGCACATGGTAAAGAAAGTGCTTAAAGGCTCTTTTCCTATTTCAAAAGTTTTAGTTTTCGAGGGTAATAGCTACGTATGTTAAAAAATGAAGATATTAGACTATTTTATGATTGCAAATGGTAAAGAATGTGATTAAAGGCTCTTTTCCTATGTCAAAAGTTTTAGTTTTCGAGGGTAATAGCTACGTATGTTGAAAAAATGAAGATATTAGACTATTTTATGATTGCAAATGGTAAAGAATGTGATTAAAGGCTCTTTTCATATGTCAAAAGTTTTAGTTTTCGAGGGTAATAGCTACGTAAGTTGGAAAAATGAAGATATTAGACTATTTTATGATTGCACATGGTAAAGAATGTGATAAAAGGCTCTTTTTCTATGGCAAAAGTTTTAGTTTTCGAGGGTAATAGCTATGTATGTTGAAAAAATGAAGATATTAGACTATTTTATGATTGCACACATGGTAAAGAATGAGATTAAAGGCTCTTTTCCTATGTCAAAAGTTTTAGTTTTCGAGGGTAATAGCTACGTATGTTGGAAAAATGAAGATATTAGACTATTTTATGATTGCACATGGTAAACAAAGTGATTAAAGGCTCTTTTCCTATTTCAAAAGTTTTCGTTTTCGAGGGTAATAGCTACGTATGTTGGAAAAATGAAGATATTAGACTATTTTATGATTGCAAATGGTAAAGAATGTGATTAAAGGCTCTTTTCCTATGTTAAAAGTTTTAGTTTTCGAGGGTAATAGCTACGTATGTTGAAAAAATGAAGATATTAGACTATTTTATGATTTCAAATGGTAAAGAATGTGATTTAAGGCTCTTTTCCTATGTCAAAAGTTTTAGTTTTCGAGGGTAATAGCTACGTATGTTGAAAAAATGAAGATATTAGACTATTTTATAATTGCAAATGGTAACGAATGTGATTAAAGGCTCTTTTCCTATGTCAAAAATTTTAGTTTTCGAGGGTAATAGCTACGTATGTTGGAAAAATGAAGATATTAGACTATTTTATGATTGCACATGGTAAAGAATGTGATTAAAGGCTCTTTTCCTATGTCAAAAGTTTTAGTTTTCGAGGGTAATAGCTACGTATGTTGGAAAAATGAAGATATTAGACTATTTTATGATTGCACATGGTAAAGAAAGTGCTTAAAGGCTCTTTTCCTATTTCAAAAGTTTTAGTTTTCGAGGGTAATAGCTACGTATGTTGAAAAAATGAAGATATTTGACTATTTTATGATTGCAAATGGTAAAGAATGTGATTAAAGGCTCTTTTCCTATGTCAAAAGTTTTAGTTTTCGAGGGTAATAGCTACGTATGTTGAAAAAATGAAGATATTAGACTATTTTATGATTGCAAATGGTAAAGAATGTGATTAAAGGCTCTTTTCCTATGTCAAAAGTTTTAGTTTTCGAGGGTAATAGCTACGTATGTTGGAAAAATGAAGATATTAGACTATTTTATGATTGCACATGGTAAAGAATGTGATTAAAGGCACTTTTTCTATGGCAAAAGTTTTAGTTTTCGAGGGTAATAGCTACGTATGTTGGAAAAGTGAAGATATTAGACTATTTTATGATTGCACATGGTAAAGAATGTGATTAAAGGCTCTTTTCCTATGTCAAAAGTTTTAGTTTTCGAGGGTAATATCTACGTATGTTGAAAAAAATGAAGATATTAGACTATTTTATGATTGCAAATGGTAAAGATTGTGATTAAAGGCTCTTTTCCTATTTCAAAAGTTTTAGTTTTCGAGGGTAATAGCTACGTATGTTGGAAAAACGAAGATATTAGACTATTTTATGATTGCACATGGTAAAGAATGTGCTTAAAGGCTCTTTTCCTATGGCAAAAGTTTTAGTTTTCGAGGGTAATAGCTACGTATGTTGGAAAAATGAAGATATTAGACTATTTTATGATTGCACATGGTAAAGAATGTGATTAAAGGCTCTTTTCCTATGTCAAAAGTTTTAGTTTTTGAGGGTAATAGCTACGTATGTTGAAAAAATGTAGATATTAGACTATTTTATGATTGCAAATGGTAAAGAATGTGATTTAAGGCTCTTTTCCTATGTCAAAAGTTTTAGTTTTCGAGGGTAATAGCTACGTATGTTTGAAAAATGAAGATATTAGACTATTTTATGATTGCAAATGGTAAAGAATGTGATTAAAGGCTCTTTTCCTATGTTAAAAGTTTTAGTTTTCGAGGGTAATAGCTACGTATGTTGAAAAAATGAAGATATTAGACTATTTTATGATTGCAAATGGTAAAGAATGTGATTTAAGGCTCTTTTCCTATGTCAAAAGTTTTAGTTTTCGAGGGTAATAGCTACGTATGTTGAAAAAATGAAGATATTAGACTATTTTATAATTGCAAATGGTAACGAATGTGATTAAAGGCTCTTTTCCTATGTCAAAAGTTTTAGTTTTCGAGGGTAATAGCTACGTATGTTGGAAAAATGAAGATATTAGACTATTTTATGATTGCACATGGTAAAGAATGTGATTAAAGGCTCTTTTCCTATGTCAAAAGTTTTAGTTTTCGAGGGTAATAGCTACGTATGTTGGAAAAATGAAGATATTAGACTATTTTATGATTGCACATGGTAAAGAAAGTGCTTAAAGGCTCTTTTCCTATTTCAAAAGTTTTAGTTTTCGAGGGTAATAGCTACGTAGGTTGAAAAAATGAAGATATTAGACTATTTTATGATTGCAAATGGTAAAGAATGTGATTAAAGGCTCTTTTCCTATGTCAAAAGTTTTAGTTTTCGAGGGTAATAGCTACGTATGTTGGAAAAATGAATATATTAGACTATTTTATGATTGCACATGGTAAAGAAAGTTTTAGTTTTCGAGGGTAATAGCTACGTATGTTGGAAAAATGAAGATATTAGACTACTTTATGATTGCACATGGTAAAGAATGTGATTAAAGGCTCTTTTCCTATGTCAAAAGTTTTAGTTTTCGAGGGTAATAGCTACGTATGTTGGAAAAATGAAGATATTAGACTATTTTATGATTGCAAATGGTAAAGAATGTGATTAAAGGCTCTTTTCCTATGTTAAAAGTTTTAGTTTTCGAGGGTAATAGCTACGTATGTTGAAAAAATGAAGAAATTAGACTATTTTATGATTGCAAATGGTAAAGAATGTGATTTAAGGCTCTTTTCCTATGTCAAAAGTTTTAGTTTTCGAGGGTAATAGCTACGTATGTTGAAAAAATGAAGATATTAGACTATTTTATAATTGCAAATGGTAACGAATGTGATTAAAGGCTCTTTTCCTATGTCAAAAGTTTTAGTTTTCGAGGGTAATAGCTACGTATGTTGGAAAAATGAAGATATTAGACTATTTTATGATTGCACATGGTAAAGAATGTGATTAAAGGCTCTTTTCCTATGTCAAAAGTTTTAGTTTTCGAGGGTAATAGCGACGTATGTTGGAAAAATGAAGATATTAGACTATTTTATGATTGCACATGGTAAAAAAAGTGCTTAAAGGCTCTTTTCCTATTTCAAGAGTTTTAGTTTTCGAGGGTAATAGCTACGTATGTTGAAAAAATGAAGATATTAGACTATTTTATGATTGCAAATGGTAAAGAATGTGATTAATGGCTCTTTTCCTATGTCAAAAGTTTTAGTTTTCGAGGGTAATAGCTACGTATGTTGAAAAAATGAAGATATTAGACTATTTTATGATTGCAAATGGTAAAGAATGTGATTAAAGGCTCTTTTCCTATGTCAAAAGTTTTAGTTTTTGAGGGTAATAGCTACGTATGTTGGAAAAGTGAAGATATTAGACTATTTTATGATTGCACATGGTAAAGAATGTGATTAAAGGCTCTTTTCCTATGTCAAAAGTTTTAGTTTTCGAGGTAATATCTACGTATGTTGAAAAAATGAAGATATTAGACTATTTTATGATTGCAAATGGTAAAGAATGTGATTAAAGGCTCTCTTCCTATTTCAAAAGTTTTAGTTTTCGAGGGTAATAGCTACGTATGTTGGAAAAACGAAGATATTAGACTATTTTATGATTGCACATGGTAAAGAATGTGCTTAAAGGCTCTTTTCCTATGGCAAAAGTTTTAGTTTTCGAGGGTAATAGCTACGTATGTTGGAAAAATGAAGATATTAGACTATTTTATGATTGCACATGGTAAAGAATGGGATTAAAGGCTCTTTTCCTATGTCAAAAGTTTTAGTTTTTGAGGGTAATAGCTACGTATGTTGAAAAAATGTAGATATTAGACTATTTTATGATTGCAAATGGTAAAGAATGTGATTTAAGGCTCTTTTCCTATGTCAAAAGTTTTAGTTTTCGAGGGTAAGAGCTACGTATGTTGGAAAAATGAAGATATTAGACTATTTTATGATTGCAAATGGTAAAGAATGTGATTAAAGGCTCTTTTCCTATGTCAAAAGTTTTAGTTTTCGAGGGTAATAGCTACGTATGTTGAAAAAATGAAGATATTAGACTATTTTATGATTGCAAATGGTAAAGAATGTGATTAAAGGCTCTTTTCCTATGTCAAAAGTTTTAGTTTTCGAGGGTAATAGCTACGTATGTTGAAAAAATGAAGATATTAGACTATTTTATGATTGCACATGGTAATGAATGTGATTAAAGGCTCTTTTTCTATGGCAAAAGTTTTAGTTTTCGAGGGTAATAGCTACGTATGTTGGAAAAATGAATATATTAGACTATTTTATGATTGCACATGGTAAAGAAAGTTTTAGTTTCGAGGGTAATAGCTACGTATGTTGGAAAAATGAAGATATTAGACTATTTTATGATTGCACATGGTAAAGAATGTGATTAAAGGCTCTTTTCCTATGTCAAAAGTTTTAGTTTTCGAGGGTAATAGCTACGTATGTTGGAAAAATGAAGATATTAGACTATTTTATGATTGCACATGGTAAAGAAAGTGCTTAAAGGCTCTTTTCCTATTTCAAAAGTTTTAGTTTTCGAGGGTAATAGCTACGTATGTTAAAAAAATGAAGATATTAGACTATTTTATGATTGCAAATGGTAAAGAATGTGATTAAAGGCTCTTTTCCTATGTCAAAAGTTTTAGTTTTCGAGGGTAATAGCTACGTATGTTGAAAAAATGAAGATATTAGACTATTTTATGATTGCAAATGGTAAAGAATGTGATTAAAGGCTCTTTTCATATGTCAAAAGTTTTAGTTTTCGAGGGTAATAGCTACGTAAGATTGGAAAAATGAAGATATTAGACTATTTTATGATTGCACATGGTAAAGAATGTGATTAAAGGCTCTTTTTCTATGGCAAAAGTTTTAGTTTTCGAGGGTAATAGCTATGTATGTTGAAAAAATGAAGATATTAGACTATTTTATGATTGCACACATGGTAAAGAATGTGATTAAAGGCTCTTTTCCTATGTCAAAAGTTTTAGTTTTCGAGGGTAATAGCTACGTATGTTGGAAAAATGAAGATATTAGACTATTTTATGATTGCACATGGTAAACAAAGTGATTAAAGGCTCTTTTCCTATTTCAAAAGTTTTCGTTTTCGAGGGTAATAGCTACGTATGTTGGAAAAATGAAGATATTAGACTATTTTATGATTGCAAATGGTAAAGAATGTGATTAAAGGCTCTTTTCCTATGTTAAAAGTTTTAGTTTTCGAGGGTAATAGCTACGTATGTTGAAAAAATGAGGATATTAGACTATTTTATGATTGCAAATGGTAAAGAATGTGATTTAAGGCTCTTTTCCTATGTCAAAAGTTTTAGTTTTCGAGGTTAAGAGCTACGTATGTTGGAAAAATGAAGATATTAGACTATTTTATGATTGCACATGGTAAAGAATGTGATTAAAGGCTCTTTTCCTATGCCAAAAGTTTTAGTTTTCGAGGGTAATAGCTACGTATGTTGGAAAAATGAAGATATTAGACTATTTTATGATTGCACATGGTAAAGAATGTGATTAAAGGCTCTTTTCCTATGTCAAAAGTTTTAGTTTTCGAGGGTAATAGCTACGTATGTTGGAAAAATGAAGATATTAGACTATTTTATGATTGCACATGGTAAAGAAAGTGCTTAAAGGCTCTTTTCCTATTTCAAAAGTTTTAGTTTTCGAGGGGTAATAGCTACGTATGTTGAAAAAATGAAGATATTAGACTATTTTATGATTGCAAATGGTAAAGAATGTGATTAAAGGCTCTTTTCCTATGTCAAAAGTTTTAGTTTTCGAGGGTAATACCTACGTATGTTGAAAAAATGAAGATATTAGACTATTTTATGATTGCAAATGGTAAAGAATGTGATTAAAGGCTCTTTTCCTATGTCAAAAGTTTTAGTTTTCGAGGGTATTAGACTATTTTATGATTGCAAATGGTAAAGAATGTGATTAAAGGCTCTTTTCCTATTTCAAAAGTTTTAGTTTTCGAGGGTAATAGCTACGTATGTTGGAAAAATGAAGATATTAGACTATTTTATGATTGCACATGGTAAAGAATGTGCTTAAAGGCTCTTTTCCTATGGCAAAAGTTTTAGTTTTCGAGGGTAATAGCTACGTATGTTGGAAAAATGAAGATATTAGACTATTTTATGATTGCACATGGTAAAGAATGTGATTTAAGGCTCTTTTCCTATGTCAAAAGCTTTAGTTTTCGAGGGTAATAGCTACGTATGTTGAAAAAATGTAGATATTAGACTATTTTATGATTGCAAATGGTAAAGAATGTGATTTAAGGCTCTTTTCCTATGTCAAAAGTTTTAGTTTTCGAGGTTAAGAGCTACGTATGTTGGAAAAAATGAAGATATTAGACTATTTTATGATTGCACATGGTAAAGAATGTGATTAAAGGCTCTTTTCCTATGCCAAAAGTTTTAGTTTTCGAGGGTAATAGCTACGTATGTTGGAAAAATGAAGATATTAGACTATTTTATGATTCCACATGGTAAAGGAAGTGCTTAAAGGCTCTTTTCCTATTTCAAAAGTTTTAGTTTTCGAGGGTAATAGCTACGTATGTTGAAAAAATGAAGATATTAGACTATTTTATTATTGCAAATGGTAAAGAATGTGCTAAAGGCTCTTTTCCTATGTCAAAAGTTTTAGTTTTCGAGGGTAATAGCTAAGTATGTTGAAAAAAAGAAGATATTAGACTATTTTATGATTGCAAATGGTAAAGAATGTGATTAAAGGCTCTTTTCCTATGTCAAAAGTTTTAGTTTTCGAGGGTAATAGCTACGTATGTTGGAAAAATGAAGATATTAGACTATTTTATGATTGCACATGGTAAAGAATGTAATTAAAGGCTCTTTTTCTATGGCAAAAGTTTTAGTTTTCGAGGATAATAGCTATGTATGTTGAAAAAATGAAGATATTAGACTATTTTATGATTGCACATGGTAAAGAATGTGATTAAAGGCTCTTTTCCTATGTCAAAAGTTTTAGTTTTCGAGGGTAATAGCTACGTATGTTGGAAAAAAGAAGATATTAGACTATTTTATGATTGCACATGGTAAAGAAAGTGATTAAAGGCTCTTTTCCTATTTCAAAAGTTTTCGTTTTCAAGGGTAATAGCTAAGTATGTTGGAAAAATGAAGATATTAGACTATTTTATGATTGCAAATGGTAAAGAATGTGATTAAAGGCTCTTTTCCTATGTCAAAAGTTTTAGTTTTCGAGGGTAATAGCTACGTATGTTGAAAAAATGAAGATATTAGACTATTTTATGATTGCAAATAGTAAAGAATGTGATTAAAGGCTCTTTTCCTATTTCAAAAGTTTTAGTTTTCGAGGGTAATAGCTACGTATGTTGGAAAAATGAAGATATTAGAATATTTTATGATTGCACATGGTAAAGAATGTGCTTAAAGGCTCTTTTCCTATGGCAAAGGTTTAGTTTTCGAGGGTAATAGCTACGTATGTTGGAAAAATGAAGATATTAGACTATTTTATGATTGCACATGGTAAAGAATGTGATTAAAGGCTCTTTTCCTATGTCAAAAGTTTTAGTTTTCGAGGATAATAGCTACGTATGTTGAAAAAATGAAGATATTAGACTATTTTATGATTGCAAATGGTAAAGAATGTGATTTAAGGCTCTTTTCCTATGTCAAAAGTTTTAGTTTTCGAGGGTAATAGCTACGTATGTTTAACAAATGAAGATATTAGACTATTTTATAATTGCAAATGGTAACGAATGTGATTAAAGGCTCTTTTCCTATGTCAAAAGTTTTAGTTTTCGAGGGTAATAGCTACGTATGTTGGAAAAATGAAGATATTAGACTATTTTATGATTGCACATGGTAAAGAATGTGATTAAAGGCTCTTTTCCTATGTCAAAAGTTTTAGTTTTCGAGGGTAATAGCTACTTATGTAGGAAAAATGAAGATATTAGACTATTTTATGATTGCACATGGTAAAGAAAGTGCTTAAAGGCTCTTTTCCTATTTCAAAAGTTTTAGTTTTCGAGGGTAATAGCTACGTATGTTGGAAAAAAGAAGATATTAGACTATTTTATGATTGCACATGGTAAAGAAAGTGATTAAAGGCTCTTTTCCTATTTCAAAAGTTTTCGTTTTCAAGGGTAATAGCTAAGTATGTTGGAAAAATGAAGATATTAGACTATTTTATGATTGCAAATGGTAAAGAATGTGATTAAAGGCTCTTTTCCTATGTCAAAAGTTTTAGTTTTTGAGGGTAATAGCTACGTATGTTGAAAAAATGAAGATATTAGACTATTTTATGATTGCAAATGGTAAAGAATGTGATTAAAGGCTCTTTTCCTATGTCAAAAGTTTTAGTTTTCGAGGGTAATAGCTACGTATGTTGGAAAAATGAAGATATTAGACTATTTTATGATTGCACATGGTAAAGAATGTGATTAAAGGCTCTTTTTCTATGGCAAAAGTTTTAGTTTTCGAGGGTAATAGCTACGTATGTTGGAAAAATGAAGATATTAGACTATTTTATGATTGCACATGGTAAAGAATGTGATTAAAGGCTCTTTTTCTATGGCAAAAGTTTTAGTTTTCGAGGGTAATAGCTATCTATGTTGAAAAAATGAAGATATTAGACTATTTTATGATTGCACATGGTAAAGAATGTGATTAAAGGCTCTTTCCCTATGTCAAAAGTTTTAGTTTTCGAGGGTAATAGCTACGTATGTTGGAAAAATGAAGATATTACAATATTTTATGATTGCACATGGTAAAGAAAGTAATTAAAGGCTCTTTTCCTATTTCAAAAGTTATCGTTTTCGAGGGTAATAGCTACGTATGTTGGAAAAATGAAGATATTAGACTATTTTATGATTGCACATGGTAAAGAATGTGATTAAAGGCTCTTTTCCTATGTCAAAAGTTTTAGCTTTCGAGGATAATAGGTACGTATGTTGAAAAAATGAAGATATTAGAATATTTTATGATTGCAAATGGTAAAGAATGTGATTAAAGGCTCTTTTTCTATTTCAAAAGTTTTAGTTTTCGAGGGTAATAGCTACGTATGTTGGAAAAATGAAGATATTAGACTATTTTATGATTGCACATGGTAAAGAATGTGCTTAAAGGCTCTTTTCCTATGGCAAAAGTTTTAGTTTTCGAGGGTAATAGCTACGTATGTTGGAAAAATTAAGATATTAGACTATTTTATGATTGCACATGGTAAAGAATGTGATTAAAGGCTCTTTTCCTATGTCAAAAGTTTTAGTTTTCGAGGGTAATAGCTACGTATGTTGGAAAAATGAAGATATTAGACTAATTTATGATTGCACATGGTAAAGAAGTGCTTAAAGGCTCTTTTCCTATTTCAAAAGTTTTAGTTTTCGAGGGTAATAGCTACGTATGTTGAAAAAATGAATATATTAGACTATTTTATGATTGCAAATGGTAAAGAATGTGATTAAAGGCTCTTTTCTTATGTCAAAAGTTTTAGTTTTCGAGGGTAATAGCTACGTATGTTGAAAAAATGAAGATATTAGACTATTTTATGATTGTACATGGTAAAGAATGTTATTAAAGGCTCTTTTCCTATGTCAAAAGTTTTAGTTTTCGAGGGTAATAGCTACGTATGTTGGAAAAATGAAGATATTAGACTATTTTATGATTGCACATGGTAAAGAAAGTGATTAAAGGCTCTTTTCCTATTTCAAAAGTTTTCGTTTTCGAGGGTAATAGCTACGTATGTTGGAAAAATGAAGATATTAGACTATTTTATGATTGCACATGGTAAAGAATGTGATTAAAGGCTCTTTTCCTATGTCAAAAGTTTTAGTTTTCGAGGGTAATAGCTACGTATGTTGAAAAAATGAAGATATTAGACTATTTTATGATTGCAAATGGTAAAGAATGTGATTAAAGGCTCTTTTCCTATTTCAAAAGTTTTAGTTTTCGAGGGTAATAACTACGTATGTTGGAAAAATGAAGATATTAGACTATTTTATGATTGCACATGGTAAAGAATGTGCTTAAAGGCTCTTTTCCTATGGCAAAAGTTTTAGTTTTTGAGTGTAATAGCTACGTATGTTGGAAAAATGAAGATATTAGACTATTTTATGATTGCACATGGTAAAGAATGTGATTAAAGGCTCTTTTCCTATGTCAAAAGTTTTAGTTTTCGAGGGTAATAGCTATTTATGTTGAAAAAATGAAGATATTAGACTATTTTATGATTGCAAATGGTAAAGAATGTGATTAAAGGCTCTTTTCCTATGTCAAAAGTTTTAGTTTTCGAGGGTAATAGCTACGTATGTTGAAAAAATGAAGATATTAGACTATTTTATAATTGCAAATGGTAACGAATGTGATTAAAGGCTCTTTTCCTATGTCAAAAGTTTTAGTTTTCGAGGGTAATAGCTACTTAGGTTGGAAAAAATGAAGATATTAGACTATTTTATGATTGCACATGGTAAAGAATGTGATTAAAGGCTCTTTTCCTATGTCAAAAGTTTTAGTTGTCGATGGTAATAGCTACGTATGTTGGAAAAATGAAGATATTAAACTATTTTATGATTGCACATGGTAAAGAAAGTGCTTAAAGGCTCTTTTCCTATTTCGAAAGTTTTAGTTATCGAGGGTAATAGCTAAGTATGTTGAAAAAATGAAGATATTAGACTATTTTATGATTGCAAATGGTAAAGAATGTGATTAAAGGCTCTTTTCCTATGTCAAAAGTTTTAGTTTTCGAGGGTAATAGCTACGTATGTTGGAAAAATGAAGATATTAGACTATTTTATGATCGCACATGGTAAAGAATGTGATTAAAGGCTCTTTTTCTATGGCAAAAGTTTTAGTTTTCGAGGGTAATAGCTACGTATGTTGGAAAAATGAAGATATTAGACTATTTTATGATTACACATGGTAAAGAAAGTGCTTAAAAGCTCTTTTCCTATTTCAAAAGTTTTAGTTTTCGAGGGTAATAGCTACGTATGTTTAAAAAATGAAGATATTAGACTATTTTGCGATTGCAAATGGTAAAGAATGTGATTAAAGGCTCTTTTCCTATGTCAAAAGTTTTAGTTTTCGAGGGTAATAGCCACATATGTTGGAAAAATGAAGATATTAGACTATTTTATGATTGCACATGGTAAAGAAAGTGATTAAAGGCTCTTTTCCTATGTCAAAAGTTTTAGTTTTCGAGGGTAATAGCTACGTATGTTGAAAAAATGAATATATTTGACTGTTTTATGATTGCAAATGGTAAAGAATGTGATTAAAGGCTCTTTTCCTATGTCAAAAGTTTTAGTTTTCGAGGGTAATAGCTACGTATGTTGGAAAAATGAAGATATTAGACTATTTTATGATTGCACATGGTAAAGAAAGTGATTAAAGGCTCTTTTCCTATGTCAAAAGTTTTAGTTTTCGAGGGTAATAGCTACGTATGTTGAAAAAATGAAGATATTAGACTATTTTATGATTGCAAATGCTAAAGAAAGTGCTTAAAGGCTCTTTTCCTATTTCAAAAGTTTTAGTTTTCGACGGTAATAGCTACTTATGTTGAAAAAATGAAGATATTAGACTATTTTATGATTGCAAATGGTATAGAATGTGATTAAAGGCTCTTTTCCTATTTCAAAAGTTTTCGTTTTCGAGGGTAATAGCTACGTATGTTGGAAAAATGAAGATATTAGACTATTTTATGATTGCACATGGTAAAGAATGTGATTAAAGGCTCTTTTCCTATGTCAAAAGTTTTAGTTTTCAAGGGTAATAGCTACGTATGTTGAAAAAATGAAGATATTAGACTATTTTATGATTGCAAATGGTAAAGAATGTGATTAAAGGCTCTTTTCCTATTTCAAAAGTTTTCGTTTTCGAGGGTAATAGCTACGTATGTTGGAAAAATGAAGATATTAGACTATTTTATGATTGCACATGGTAAAGAATGTGATTAAAGGCTCTTTTCCTGTGTCAAAAGTTTTAGTTTTCGAGGGTAATAGCTACGTATGTTGAAAAAATGAAGATATTAGACTATTTTATGATTGCAAATGGTAAAGAATGTGATTAAAGGCTCTTTTCCTATTTCAAAAGTTTTAGTTTTCGAGGGTAATAGCTACGTATGTTGGAAAAATGAAGATATTAGACTATTTTATGATTGCACATGGTAAAGAATGTGATTAAAGGCTCTTTTCCTATGTAGAAAGTTTTAGTTTTCGAGGGTAATAGCTACGTATGTTGGAAAAATGAAGATATTAGACTATTTTATGATAGCACATGGTAAAGAAAGTGCTTAAAGGCTCTTTTCCTATTTCAAAAGTTTTAGTTTTCGAGGGTAATAGCTACGTATGTTGAAAAAATGAAGATATTAGACTATTTTATGATTGAAAATGGTAAAGAATGTGATTAAAGGCTCTTTTCCTATTTCAAAAGTTTTAGTTTTCGAGGGTAATAGCTACGTATGTTGGAAAAATGAAGATATTAGACTATTTTATGATTGCACATGGTAAAGAATGTGCTTAAAGGCTCTTTTCCTATGGCAAAAGTTTTAGTTTTCGAGGGTAATAGCTACGTATGTTGGAAAAATGAAGATATTAGACTATTTTATGATTGCACATGGTAAAGAATGTGATTAAAGGCTCTTTTCCTATGTCAAAAGTTTTAGTTTTCGAGGGTAATAGCTACGTATGTTGAAAAAATGAAGATATTAGACTATTTTATGATTGCAAATGGTAAGGAATGTGATTAAAGGCTATTTTCCTATGTCAAAAGTTTTAGTTTTCGAGGGTAATAGCTACGTATGTTGAAAAAATGAAGATATTAGACTATTTTATAATTGCAAATGGTAACAAATGTGATTAAAGGCTCTTTTCCTATGTCAAAAGTTTTAGTTTTCGAAGGTAATAGCTACGTATGTTGGAAAAATGAAGATATTAGACTATTTTATGATTGCACATGGTAAAGAATGTGATTAAAGGCTCTTTTCCTATGTCAAAAGTTTTAGTTTTCGAGGGTAATAGCTACGTATGTTGGAAAAATGAAGATATTAGACTAATTTATGATTGCACATGGTAAAGAAAGTGCTTAAAGGCTCTTTTCCTATTTCAAAAGTTTTAGTTTTCGAGGGTAATAGCTACGTATGTTGAAAAAATGAAGATATTAGACTATCTTATGATTGCAAATGGTAAAGAATGTGATTAAAGGCTCTTTTCTTATGTCAAAAGTTTTAGTTTTCGAGGGTAATAGCTACGTATGTTGAAAAAATGAAGATATTAGACTATTTTATAATTGCAAATGGTAACAAATGTGATTAAAGGCTCTTTTCCTATGTCAGAAGTTTTAGTTTTCGAGGGTAATAGCTACGTATGTTGAAAAAATGAAGATATTAGACTATTTTATGATTGCAAATGGTAAAGAATGTGATTAAAGGCTCTTTTCCTATGTCAAAAGTTTTAGTTTTCGAGGGTAATAACTACGTTTGTTGGAAAAATGAAGATATTAGACTAATTTATGATTGCACATGGTAAAGAAAGTGATTAAAGGCTCTTTTCCTATGTCAAAAGTTTTAGTTTTCGAGGGTAATAGCTACGTATGTTGAAAAAATGAAGATATTAGACTATTTTATGATTGCAAATGCTAAAGAAAGTGCTTAAAGGCTCTTTT
>NW_027066616.1:0-17827 GCF_032884065.1 Artemia franciscana
ACTAAAACTTTTGAAATAGGAAAAGAGCCTTTAATCACATTTTTTACCATTTGCAATCATAAAATAGTCAAATATCTTCATTTTTTCAACATACGTAGCTATTACCCTCGAAAACTAAAACTTTTGACATAGGAAAAGAGCCTTTAATCACATTCTTTACCATTTGTAATCATAAAATAGTCTAATATCTTCATTTTTTCAACATACGTAGCTATTACCTTCGAAAACTAAAACTTTTGAAATAGGAAAAGAGCCTTTAATCACATTCTTTACCATTTGCAATCATAAAATAGTCTAATATCTTCATTTTTTTCAACATACATAGCTATTACCCTCGAAAACTAAAACTTTTGAAATAGGAAAAGAGCCTTTAATCACATTCTTTACCATGTGCAATCATAAAATAGTCTAATATCTTCATTTTTTCAACATAAGTAGCTATTACCCTCGAAAACTAAAACTTTTGAAATAGGAAAAGAGCCTATAATCACATGCTTTACCATGTGCAATCATAAAATTGTCTAATATCTTCATTTTTTCAACATACGTAGCTATTACCCTCGAAAACTAAAACTTTTGAAATAGGAAAAGAGCCTTTAATCACATTCTTTACCATGTGCAATCATAAAATAGTCTAATATCTTCAATTTTTCCACAGACCTAGCTATTACCTTCGAAAACTAAAACTTTTGAAATACGAAAAGAGCCTTTAATCACATTCTTTACCATGTGCAATCATGAAATAGTCTAATGTCTTCATTTTTTCAACATACGTAGCTATTACCCTCGAAAACTAAAACTTTTGAAATAGGAAAAGAGCCTTTAATCACATTCTTTACCATTTGCAATCATAAAATAGTCTAATATCTTCATTTTTTAAACATACGTAGCTATTACCCTCGAAAATTAAAACTTTTGAAATAGGAAAAGAGCCTTTATTCACATTCTTTACCATGTGCAATCATAAAATAGTCTAATATCTTCATTAATTCAACATACGTAGCTATTACCCTCGAAAACTAAAACTTTTGACATAGGAAAAGAGCCTTTAATCACATTCTTTACCATTTGCAATCATAAAATAGTCTAATATCTTCATTTTTTTCAACATACGTAGCTATTACCCTCGAAAAACTAAAACTTTTGAAATAGGAAAAGAGCCTTTAATCACATTCTTTACCATGTGCAATCATAAAATAGTCTAATATCTTCATTATTTCAACATACGTATCTATTACCCTCGAAAACTAAAACTTTTGAAATAGGAAAAGAGCCTTTAATCACATTCTTTACCCTTTGCAATCATAAAATAGTCTAATATCTTCATTTTTTCAACATACGTAGCTATTACCCTCGAAAACTAAAATTTTAGAAATAGGAAAAGAGCCTTTAATCACATTCTTTACCATGTGCAATCATAAAATAGTCCAATATCTTCATTTTTTAAGCATACGTAGCTATTACATTCACATATTACATTCACATTTGAAAAAAATGAAGATATTAGACTATTTTATGAATGCACATGGTAAAGAATGTGATTAAAGGCTCTTTTCCTATTTCAAAAGTTTTAGTTTTCGAGGGTAATAGCTACGTATGCTAAAAAAATGAAGATATTAGACTATTTTATGATTGCACATGGTAAAGAATGTGATTAAAGGCTCTTTTCCTATTTCAAAAGTTTTAGTTTTCGAGGGTAATAGCTACGTATGCTTAAAAAATGAAAATATTAGACTATTTTATGATTGCACATGGTAAAGAATGTGATTAAAGGCTCTTTTCCTATTTCAAAAGTTTTAGTTTGAAATAGGAAAAGAGCCTTTAATCACATTCTTTACCATTTGCAATCATAAAATAGTTTAATATCTTCATTTTTTCAACATACGTAGCTATTACCCTCGAAAACTAAAACTTTTGAAATAGGAAAAGAGCCTTTAATCACATTCTTTACCATTTGCAATCATAAAATAGTCTAATATCTTCATTTTTTTCAACATACGTAGCTATTACCCTCAAAAACTAAAACTTTTGAAATAGGAAAAGAGCCTTTAATCACATTCTTTACCATGTGCAATCATAGAATAGTCTAATATCTTCATTTTTTCAACATACGTAGCTATTACCCTCGAAAACTAAAACTTTTGAAATAGGAAAAGAGCCTTTAATCACATTCTTTACCATGTGCAATCATAAAATAGTCTAATATCTTCAATTTTTCCACAGACCTAGCTATTACCTTCGAAAACTAAAACTTTTGAAATACGAAAAGAGCCTTTAATCACATTCTTTACCATGTGCAATCATGAAATAGTCTAATGTCTTCATTTTTTCAACATACGTAGCTATTACCCTCGAAAACTAAAACTTTTGAAATAGGAAAAGAGCCTTTAATCACATTCTTTACCATTTGCAATCATAAAATAGTCTAATATCTTCATTTTTTAAACATACGTAGCTATTACCCTCGAAAATTAAAACTTTTGAAATAGGAAAAGAGCCTTTATTCACATTCTTTACCATGTGAAATCACAAAATAGTCTAATATCTTCATTTTTTCAACATACGTAGCTATTACCCTCGAAAACTAAAACTTTTGACATAGGAAAAGAGCCTTTAATCACATTCTTTACCATTTGCAATCATAAAATAGTCTAATATCTTCATTTTTTTCAACATACGTAGCTATTACCCTCGAAAACTAAAACTTTTGAAATAGGAAAAGAGCCTTTAATCACATTCTTTACCATGTGCAATCATAAAATAGTCTAATATCTTCATTATTTCAACATACGTATCTATTACCCTCGAAAACTAAAACTTTTGAAATAGGAAAAGAGCCTTTAATCACATTCTTTACCATTTGCAATCATAAAATAGTCTAATATCTTCATTTTTTCAACATACGTAGCTATTACCCTCGAAAACTAAAATTTTAGAAATAGGAAAAGAGCCTTTAATCACATTCTTTACCATGTGCAATCATAAAATAGTCCAATATCTTCATTTTTTAAGCATACGTAGCTATTACATTCACATATTACATTCACATTTGAAAAAAATGAAGATATTAGACTATTTTATGAATGCACATGGTAAAGAATGTGATTAAAGGCTCTTTTCCTATTTCAAAAGTTTTAGTTTTCGAGGGTAATAGCTACGTATGCTAAAAAAATGAAGATATTAGACTATTTTATGATTGCACATGGTAAAGAATGTGATTAAAGGCTCTTTTCCTATTTCAAAAGTTTTAGTTTTCGAGGGTAATAGCTACGTATGCTTAAAAAATGAAAATATTAGACTATTTTATGATTGCACATGGTAAAGAATGTGATTAAAGGCTCTTTTCCTATTTCAAAAGTTTTAGTTTGAAATAGGAAAAGAGCCTTTAATCACATTCTTTACCATTTGCAATCATAAATAGTTTAATATCTTCATTTTTTTCAACATACGTAGCTATTACCCTCGAAAACTAAAACTTTTGAAATAGGAAAAGAGCCTTTAATCACATTCTTTACCATTTGCAATCATAAAATAGTCTAATATCTTCATTTTTTCAACATACGTAGCTATTACCCTCAAAAACTAAAACTTTTGAAATAGGAAAAGAGCCTTTAATCACATTCTTTACCATGTGCAATCATAGAATAGTCTAATATCTTCATTTTTTCAACATACGTAGCTATTACCCTCGAAAACTAAAACTTTTGAAATAGGAAAAGAGCCTTTAATCACATTCTTTACCATGTGCAATCATAAAATTGTCTAATATCTTCATTTTTTCAACATACGTAGCTATTACCCTCGAAAACTAAAACTTTTGAAATAGGAAAAGAGCCTTTAATCACATTCTTTACCATGTGCAATCATAAAATAGTCTAATATCTTCATTTATTCAACATACGTAGCTATTACCCTCGAAAACTAAAACTTTTGAAATAGGAAAAGAGCCTTTAATCACATTCTTTACCATTTGCAATCATAAAATAGTCTAATATCTTCATTTTTTCAACATACGTAGCTATTACCCTCGAAAACTAAAACTTTTGAAATAGGAAAAGAGCCTTTAATCACATTCTTTACCATTTGCAATCATAAAATAGTCAAATATCTTCATTTTTTCAACATACGTAGCTATTACCCTCGAAAACTAAAACTTTTGAAATAGGAAAAGAGCCTTTAATCACATTCTTTACCCTTTGCAATCATAAAATAGTCTAATATCTTCAATTTTTCAACATACGTAGCTATTACCCTCGAAAACTAAAACTTTTGACATAGGAAAAGAGCCTTTAATCACATTCTTTACCATTTGTAATCATAAAATAGTCTAATATCTTCATTTTTTCAACATACGTAGCTATTACCTTCGAAAACTAAAACTTTTGAAATAGGAAAAGAGCCTTTAATCACATTCTTTACCATTTGCAATCATAAAATAGTCTAATATCTTCATTTTTTCAACATACATAGCTATTACCCTCGAAAACTAAAACTTTTGAAATAGGAAAAGAGCCTTTAATCACATTCTTTACCATGTGCAATCATAAAATAGTCTAATATCTTCATTTTTTCAACATAAGTAGCTATTACCCTCGAAAACTAAAACTTTTGAAATAGGAAAAGAGCCTATAATCACATGCTTTACCATGTGCAATCATAAAATTGTCTAATATCTTCATTTTTTCAACATACGTAGCTATTACCCTCGAAAACTAAAACTTTTGAAATAGGAAAAGAGCCTTTAATCACATTCTTTACCATGTGCAATCATAAAATAGTCTAATATCTTCAATTTTTCCACAGACCTAGCTATTACCTTTGAAAACTAAAACTTTTGAAATACGAAAAGAGCCTTTAATCACATTCTTTACCATGTGCAATCATGAAATAGTCTAATGTCTTCATTTTTTCAACATACGTAGCTATTACCCTCGAAAACTAAAACTTTTGAAATAGGAAAAGAGCCTTTAATCACATTCTTTACCATTTGCAATCATAAAATAGTCTAATATCTTCATTTTTTAAACATACGTAGCTATTACCCTCGAAAATTAAAACTTTTGAAATAGGAAAAGAGCCTTTAATCACATGCTTTACCATGTGAAATCATAAAATTGTCTAATATCTTCATTTTTTCAACATACGTAGCTATTACCCTTGAAAACTAAAACTTTTGAAATAGAAAAAGAGCCTTTAATCACATTCTTTACCATGTGCAATCATAGAATAGTCTAATATCTTCATTTTTTCAACATACGTAGCTATTACCCTCGAAAACTAAAACTTTTGAAATAGGAAAAGAGCCTTTAATCACATGCTTTACCATGTGCAATCATAAAATTGTCTAATATCTTCATTTTTTCAACATACGTAGCTATTACCCTCGAAAACTAAAACTTTTGAAATAGGAAAAGAGCCTTTAATCACATTCTTTACCATGTGCAATCATAAAATAGTCTAATATCTTCATTTTTTCAACATACGTAGCTATTACCCTCGAAAACTAAAATTTTTGAAATAGGGAAAGAGCTTTTAATCACATTCTTTACCATTTGCAATAATAAAATAGTCTAATATCTTCATTTTTTTAACATACGTACCTATTACCCTCGAAAACTAAAACTTTTGAAATAGGAAAAGAGCCTTTAATCACATTCTTTACCATTTGCAATCATAAAATAGTCTAATATCTTCATTTTTTTCAACATACGTAGCTATTACCCTCGAAAACTAAAACTTTTGAAATAGGAAAAGAGCCTTTAATCACATTCTTTACCATTTGCAATCATAAAATAGTCTAATATCTTCATTTTTTCAACATACGTAGCTATTATCCTCGCTAACTAAAACTTTTGAAATAGGAAAAGAGCCTTTAATCACATTCTTTACCATTTGCAATCATAAAATAGTCTAATATCTTCATTTTTTCAACATACGTAGCTATTACCCTCGAAAACTAAAACTTTTGAAATAGGAAAAGAGCCTTTAATCACATTCTTTACCATGTGCAATCATAAAATAGTATAATATCTTCATTTTTTCAGCATACGTAGCTATTACCCTCGAAAACTAAAACTTTTGAAAAAGGAAAAGAGCCTTTAATCACATTCTTTACCATGTGCACTCATAAAATAGTCTAATATCTTCATTTTTTCAACATACGTAGCTATTACCCTCGAAAACTAAAACTTTTGAAATAGGAAAAGAGCCTTTAATCACATTCTTTACCATTTGCAATCATAAAATAGTCTAATATCTTCATTTTTTCAACATACGTAGAGATTACCCTCGAAAACTAAAACTTTTGAAATAGGAAAAGAGCCTTTAATCACATGCTTTACCATGTGCAATCATAAAGTTGTCTAAAATCTTCATTTTTTCAACATACGTATCTATTACCCTCGAAAACTAAAACTTTTGAAATAGGAAAAGAGCCTTTAATCACATTCTTTACCATTTGCAATCATAAAATAGCTTAATATCTTCATTTTTTCAACATACGTAGCTATTACCCTCGAAAACTAAAACTTTTGAAATAGGAAAAGAGCCTTTAATCACATTCTTTACCATTTGCAATCATAAAATAGTCTAATATCTTCTTTTTTTCAACATACATAGCTATTACCCTCGAAAACTAAAACTTTTGAAATAGGAAAAGAGCCTTTATTCACATTCTTTACCATGTGCAATCACAAAATAGTCTAATATCTTCATTTTTTCAACATACGTAGCTATTACCCTCGAAAACTAAAACTTTTGACATAGGAAAAGAGCCTTTAATCACATTCTTTACCATTTGCAATCATAAAATAGTCTAATATCTTCATTTTTTCAACATACGTAGCTATTACCCTCGAAAACTAAAACTTTTGAAATAGGAAAAGAGCCTTTAATCACATTCTTTACCATGTGCAATCATAAAATAGTCTAATATCTTCATTATTTCAACATACGTATCTATTACCCTCGAAAACTAAAACTTTTGAAATAGGAAAAGAGCCTTTAATCACATTCTTTACCCTTTGCAATCATAAAATAGTCTAATATCTTCATTTTTTCAACATACGTAGCTATTACCCTCGAAAACTAAAATTTTAGAAATAGGAAAAGAGCCTTTAATCACATTCTTTACCATGTGCAATCATAAAATAGTCCAATATCTTCATTTTTTAAGCATACGTAGCTATTACATTCACATATTACATTCACATTTGAAAAAAATGAAGATATTAGACTATTTTATGATTGCACATGGTAAAGAATGTGATTAAAGGCTCTTTTTCCTATTTCAAAAGTTTTAGTTTTCGAGGGTAATAGCTACGTATGCTAAAAAAATGAAGATATTAGACTATTTTATGATTGCACATGGTAAAGAATGTGATTAAAGGCTCTTTTCCTATTTCAAAAGTTTTAGTTTTCGAGGGTAATAGCTACGTATGCTTAAAAAATGAAAATATTAGACTATTTTATGATTGCACATGGTAAAGAATGTGATTAAAGGCTCTTTTCCTATTTCAAAAGTTTTAGTTTGAAATAGGAAAAGAGCCTTTAATCACATTCTTTACCATTTGCAATCATAAAATAGTTTAATATCTTCATTTTTTCAACATACGTAGCTATTACCCTCGAAAACTAAAACTTTTGAAATAGGTAAGGAGCCTTTAATCACATTCTTTACCATGTGCACTCATAAAATAGTCTAATATCTTCATTTTTTCAACATACGTAGCTATTACCCTCGAAAACTAAAACTTTTGAAATAGGAAAAGAGCCTTTAATCACATTCTTTACCATTTGCAATCATAAAATAGTCTAATATCTTCATTTTTTCAACATACGTAGAGATTACCCTCGAAAACTAAAACTTTTGAAATAGGAAAAGAGCCTTTAATCACATGCTTTACCATGTGCAATCATAAAGTTGTCTAATATCTTCATTTTTTCAACATACGTAGCTATTACCCTCGAAAACTAAAACTTTTGAAATAGGAAAAGAGCCTTTAATCACATTCTTTACCATTTGCAATCATAAAATAGCTTAATATCTTCATTTTTTCAACATACGTAGCTATTACCCTCGAAAACTAAAACTTTTGAAATAGGAAAAGAGCCTTTAATCACATTCTTTACCATTTGCAATCATAAAATAGTCTAATATCTTCTTTTTTTCAACATACATAGCTATTACCCTCGAAAACTAAAACTTTTGAAATAGGAAAAGACCCTTTAATCACATTCTTTACCATGTGCAATCACAAAATAGTCTAATATCTTCATTTTTTTCAACATACGTAGCTATTACCCTCGAAAACTAAAACTTTTGACATAGGAAGAGAGCCTTTAATCACATTCTTTACCATTTGCAATCATAAAATAGTCTAATATCTTCATTTTTTCAACATACGTAGCTATTACCCTCGAAAACTAAAACTTTTGAAATAGGAAAAGAGCCTTTAATCACATTCTTTACCATGTGCAATCATAAAATAGTCTAATATCTTCATTATTTCAACATACGTATCTATTACCCTCGAAAACTAAAACTTTTGAAATAGGAAAAGAGCCTTTAATCACATTCTTTACCCTTTGCAATCATAAAATAGTCTAATATCTTCATTTTTTCAACATACGTAGCTATTACCCTCGAAAACTAAAATTTTAGAAATAGGAAAAGAGCCTTTAATCACATTCTTTACCATGTGCAATCATAAAATAGTCCAATATCTTCATTTTTTAAGCATACGTAGCTATTACATTCACATATTACATTCACATTTGAAAAAAATGAAGATATTAGACTATTTTATGATTGCACATGGTAAAGAATGTGATTAAAGGCTCTTTTCCTATTTCAAAAGTTTTAGTTTTCGAGGGTAATAGCTACGTATGCTAAAAAAATGAAGATATTAGACTATTTTATGATTGCACATGGTAAAGAATGTGATTAAAGGCTCTTTTCCTATTTCAAAAGTTTTAGTTTTCGAGGGTAATAGCTACGTATGCTTAAAAAATGAAAATATTAGACTATTTTATGATTGCACATGGTAAAGAATGTGATTAAAGGCTCTTTTCCTATTTCAAAAGTTTTAGTTTGAAATAGGAAAAGAGCCTTTAATCACATTCTTTACCATTTGCAATCATAAAATAGTTTAATATCTTCATTTTTTCAACATACGTAGCTATTACCCTCGAAAACTAAAACTTTTGAAATAGGTAAGGAGCCTTTAATCACATTCTTTACCATTTGCAATCATAAAATAGTCTAATATCTTCATTTTTTCAACATACGTAGCTATTACCCTCAAAAACTAAAACTTTTGAAATAGGAAAAGAGCCTTTAATCACATTCTTTACCATGTGCAATCATAAAATAGTATAATATCTTCATTTTTTCAGCATACGTAGCTATTACCCTCGAAAACTAAAACTTTTGAAAAAGGAAAAGAGCCTTTTATCACATTCTTTACCATGTGCAATCATAAAATAGTCTAATATCTTCATTTGTTCAACATACGTAGCTATTACCCTCGAAAACTAAAACTTTTGAAATAGGAAAAGAGCCTTTAATCACATTCTTTACCATTTGCAATCATAAAATAGTCTAATATCTTCATTTTTTTCAACATACGTAGCTATTACCCTCGAAAACTAAAACTTTTGAAATAGGAAAAGAGCCTTTAATCACATGCTTTACCATGTGCAATCATAAAGTTGTCTAATATCTTCATTTTTTCAACATACGTAACTATTACCCTCGAAAACTAAAACTTTTGAAATAGGAAAAGAGCCTTTAACCACATTCTTTACCATTTGCAATCATAAAATAGCTTAATATCTTCATTTTTTCAACATACGTAGCTATTACCCTCGAAAGCTAAAACTATTGAAATAGGGAAATAGCCTTTAATCACATTCTTTACCATTTGCAATCATAAAACAGTCTAATATCTTCATTTTTTCAACATACGTAGCTATTACCCTCGAAAACTAAAACTTTTGAAATAGGAAAAGAGCATTTATTCACATTCTTTACCATGTGCAATCACAAAATAGTCTAATACCTTCATTTTTTCAACATACGTAGCTATTACCCTCGAAAACTAAAACTTTTGAAATAGGAAAAGAGCCTTTAATCACATGCTTTACCATGTGCAATCATAAAATTGTCTAATATCTTCATTTTTTCAACATACGTAGCTATTACCCTCGAAAACTAAAACTTTTGAAATAGGAAAAGAGCCTTTAATCACATTCTTTACCATGTGCAATCATAAAACAGTCTAATATCTTCATTTTTTAAGCATACGTAGCTATTACATTCACATATTACATTCACATTTGAAAAAAATGAAGATATTAGACTATTTTATGATTACACATGGTAAAGAATGTGATTAAAGGCTCTTTTACCATTTCAAAAGTTTTAGTTTTCGAGGGTAATAGCTACGTATGTTGAAAAAATGAAGATATTAGACTATTTTATGATTGCAAAGGGTAAAGATTGTGATTAAAGGATCTTTTCCTATTTCAAAAGTTTTAGTTTTCGAGGGTAATAGCTACGTATGCTAAAAAAATGAAGATATTAGACTATTTTATGATTGCACATGGTAAAGAATGTGATTAAAGGCTCTTTTCCTATTTCAAAAGTTTTAGTTTTCGAGGGTAATAGCTACGTAGAGAATCTATATTGAGTATTTCCCATTTTCCGAAATCCGCTTCGGTTACTCGTATTTTGGATGGTTTGCATTCTGGTTGTCGACAATTTAAGGTAGGGAAAAAGCTTATCTTGGTTTGTAATAGGAAAAACTCTGAGCTCTACTTATAATCCTGGCGTCACGCATATTTTATCGATGAGTGATTAAGATTGTATTAAAATTTTCCTCCATCTCTTGAGTCTTCGGCTTCTTCCCACGAAAAAGTGTTCGGGTCGGTTAAAGCCTTCAGTATTTTGTTGACCTTGTAGAGTTCAAGTCTCTTCCTGTGATATCTCTTCGTGGTTAGATTGAACAGATTCAAATTCGTTCACTGATATCGATATATTCTGTTCTTGGTAGAGATCACTTGTTGAGCACAGATGATGTAATGCCTATAAAAGCTTTTGTGGTCTGATATTTCCGTGTCGATAGTCGATATTATATGCTAAATTACGTTTGAGTGAAACAAAAAATGTTTGACAAATTTATCTATATAATAATTGCCAATAAACAAAGACAGGAAAATCCTAACTCTAGTTTCGAGTCTAATCTTAGGCTCTGACCCCTTCACAGGTGCTACAATGGGTCTCGGTTCTTGTTTTTTCTTTTTTTTTTACATTTATTTTATTTTAATCGTCTTTGCTTGTTTGTCCAGACATCATATATCATTCCCGTAGTCTTGGGAATGCTCTGTTGGGAATCTATACGATAAAGTAACACCCAACCACCCTTAAGATGATTCACTTGACGAAAATAACATACTTCTACCTTAGTCTATCACTAGTTTAACTCCTGTAGCACCACCATTTTAAATTACCCCCACCCCCGTAATATATGGCACGGCGTTATTTATATTATTAACACCCCTCCTAAATATTTGTTGTTCAATTTACTGTATTTTAGCTATTTTGTTTCTTGGATTTTACTTTCTTGCTTTTCTTGTCTTACACAGTTCCTTGATTTTCAGTTACTTTTTCTTATGTTTTAAATAACAAATAGAAAAGATGTTTTCTTTAATGTGGAAGATTTTTTGAATTACACGATCCAGTAATTTTCTTAATACACTATTAGCCTATGATTGTTAACATGAGTCAAGTAAAATACTCTCAATATATGAATTCGAATAAGGTAAAACTAAACAATTTTGATAAATGGTGAGCAGTCTTTCTTTGAAGTATCAAATAATAATTTTTCAAAGTGCCTGAATTTTTTTTTTAATGAAATGAGGCTCACCTTTCTCATCAATTTTGCCTTTCTATGAGGTTAGTCATCATTCCATTTCTACAAACTATTTTTACTTAGATCTAGTTTTACGACTAATGGCACTTAGTGTCGCAGTACTAGGTTTACTTGTGACAGTATTAATGTCAGCTATTTCCACAATTTCCACACATGCTCATTTTCCTCAAATGAACTACGAAATAGGCTAAACACATGTTCTATTAATATAAATCAACAAGGTTCGTAGCTAAAGAGAGAGCCCAAACATTAAAATTGTTAAATACATTCTCGCTGATCAACCTGGACGGCTAATTGTTAAATTTTAAACATGGAATGTTTAATTTCATTTAAAATCCGTAGAAAACTTTCAAAAAACTTCAGAAGTCGTAAACAATTCTGAAACCAGTCCTCATGAGACAACACCAACATTACTCCAGATTCAATTTCAGGAGCTCATCCTAGTAATATACTAGGCTCTGGGTGAGCTATTTACAATGAAATGCCTTTAAACAGTGGTATATCTAATAATAGAAATGTATTGAAGTTCAATAAAACTAAATTATAAAATACCAAGAGATTGGTATTTATTTCATGCCCACAAATGCCCAAGCATGGGGGCTTACCCCATGCTTGGGGGCATCAAAGCAACCAAACTGGAAGCATTATTAAACTCATCATCTTAAGAGAATTTAATATCTAAGAAACTTACCCTGTACCGTCCGTTTAGAGTTTGTTGTCTCAAACTATTTAGAATTATCTTGGTGGCATCATATAATTCGCATCGACTGCTAGACCCAGATATTTGAATAGGAAATTCCATCTTGTTTCATCGCAAGAATCAGAATGAAACCAGTTGGGGATACCTAGTATTTGTATAGCAAACAAATCTTTCTTGGCTGCTTGCCAATATGTGGGTGTTGCTCTGACGTTTTTGAAAGTTTTGTAACCTTTGTCTAAGTTCACAAGTTTCGAGACAAAATTATCATTGTGAAAATTTCCAGCCTTTAAATGTTTGTTCCCAATGCATTTGCGGAGCACAATCTGGCTCTTGCTGATTTTCTCTTATCATTTTTTTTGGCTTTTACGAATATATATTCCGTGTGTTGTCTAAAATGAGAATCTATGTTGTGTATTTTCTCTTTTGAAAAATTTGCTTCGGTTACTCTTATTTTGAATGGTTTGTATTTTGGTTGTCGACCACAGATGAAGTAATGGCTGCAAAGCTTTTGTGTTCGGATATATTCGTGCAATCTACTTGCAATATAAGTATACAAGACGTGCAATTAACTGTCACTGTCTCTGCACATTTTCCAGTTAAACACGCTCGAAGCATGAACATTTTCCACAAATTGAACATTGGCAATTACATACGTGTGGCTCCTGTAAGATAAATAAGATTGACCAATTCCATTGTTCTATTAAAGCTTTAAATGATTGGGTTCAAGACCGTATATATGACGGAAGGTATACAAGAAGTAAAAAAACACCGCCTCTGCACATTTTCCACATAAATACGTTCGAAGACGTTTTCTCTGTTTTTCCAGCTTAATGGCAAAGAGGTAGTCATATTGCACCTTATTGACCGAGAATAGAAACAACCAATTATAATTTTTCTCTTCACCCCTTGAGACCATGAAGATACCATCTGAAAATAATGATCACTTTCAATGCCTATCAGGAGAGTCAGTGACACTTAAGACGTTTCTTTCATTTCTAGCTCAATGTGTGGTTTCACTGTTGAATATTTTCTATAGCATTTTCTACTGCCAATAATTATGATTAATTTTTACCAGTTCAATTTATATGAATAACTTGTGTCCCCTCACCCAAATGAAAACTACTACCAGGTATGTTTTAATGTTAAAGTAAATGATTTATTTGCAAAAAAAAACTATTATAAAATATATATTTATAACATAGAATAAATAACAAACATTAAATCAAACATACAAAAAACAATAATATATACAAACATAATAAGTAATATATAAATTCATCAGATGTACTATTAACACAGTTTTCTTAGTCTTCTTTCTTTATTCGCATCACTATGATTAATACCTGAAACAAATAAATAATAAAAAGTATTCTAACGCTAATAAGCAAATTACACATAAACTGATGAGTATGATCTGTATAAAAACAAACTGCAGAAATTGATAAAGTATACAAGAAAATTACTTTTTATAAGTTAAAAGTACAAATCAAAATAATTTGACTAGACGACCCTGCAAGGAGTCGATTATTCGGGCTGCTCATCTTTGGCACATCTTTGGAGTGAAATATCCAAAGCTATAAAAAAATACGATCTTTTTACAATTTAACAGAAAAACCTACTGATCTGAGGATTTAACCTGGTAATCATGTTGCTTATGTTGACAAGTTTGACGGCCCAGCAAGGAATTAATTATCATTATTCTGATTTTATCAACAAATTTTGCGTCACAAAAAAAATATATACGAGGGTCGTCTAGAATGTGGCCCCCATTTATGCATAGCACGTGATATTTTTCGCAAGGGGTGTCGTTCTTTCGTGGAGCTATAGCACTGGCTCCCGTCAAGAGGATATCTCTTAGTAAAATAACATATTTTCTCAAAAAGAGGTTCTTGATATGCAAGCACAACCACAATCAAACACTTAAATATCCCTCCCCCCTGTCCAATAATCCAATGCATTAAAAATGTGGTATACAATTGAAATTAAATGAAAATAAAGAATGATAAAACGTTTCAATAGTTTTTAAAGTTTCTCCCATGATTTAAAACTAATTTTATTTTCCACTAGATTATATCAGAGAAATAGGAAGAAATAAGAACAAGCAGACTAAGCTAAACGAGCAAAACACAGAAAGAAAAGTGAAAAAATCAAACCCAATTGTTACACACAAACAGGAGAAAAACATATCTTGATAGCATCCTGTTGTGTAATTCACATCTTTAAACAATTCAACACTGCAAAACAAATCAAGATAATGAAATCTAGCATAATGAGTGAGAATACTTACGGAAAAATGTTTTTTAAAACATTTTTTATATTTTGAAAGAAGTAAAAGCAATTAGTTTAAGAAAAATTTATTTAATTAAAAATTATTTAAATTTAGTTTAAAATTAAAATTCACTTCTTATTTCAGGTCTGAATTTAATGTTTCTTAAAAGCAAAATACTTTTTAAGCATAACTTTTACGCTAATTATATAAACAGTTATTTTCTTATGAAAATAGCACCAAAAATGATTATCTAATAACGATGAAAAATCCAGGCAGGGCAGCAACCCAGTCCTGGCGACACCCCTCACCCTTCCCTCTCTATGCATATAAAATTTATATTATAGGTATATAAAATTTATTATATGCATATATAATATCATATAAAATTATATCATATTATATTTATCATATAAAATATATTATATATAAGCATATAAAATTTATTTATGCGAATGGATTTATGCGAATGGATTCCGCCATAAGACGAGTAAAATTTTAAGAGCTCATTTGTGCCTAATTTAAATTCATTTTTTCAGGCATGTATTTCAAATCAGCTATGGCATGCCCCTTTGAACAGTTTCCGCAAATTGAACACTGGCAAATACATACGTATGACTCCTGTAAGATAAATAAGATTGACCAAGTTCATTGTTCAAACAAAGCTTAAAAGTATTGGGTTTAAGACTTTATATACGAGGGAAGGAAGTGTCAGGATTTCTTTTACTGTTAATGGTATTTTTCGTTCTTTGTATAGATCACTTGTTGATCAAAGATTATGTAATGCTTCTAAAGCTTTTGTGGTCGGATATATCCGTGTGATCTACTTGCAATTTAAGTATATAAGAAATCAAAAAACATTTACCTTCCCTGCACATTTTCCATATAAATACGTTCGAAGCATGAACAGTTCGTAAATTAAACACTGGCAATTATATGGGTATGGCTGCTGTTTGATAAATAAGAATTATAATTTTCACTGTTCTAACAAAGCTTAAAAGCATTGGGTTCTAGACCGTATATACGAGGGAAGGAGGTAACAGGATTTCTTTTACTGATATTTATAAATTCGGTTCTTTGTAGAGATCACTTGTTCACCACAGATGATGTAATGCCTCTAAAGCTTTTGTGGTCGGACATTCCCGTGTGGTCTACTTGCAATCTAAGTGTACAAGAAGTTAAAAACACCGTCGCTGCACATTTTCCAGATAAATACATTCGAAGCATGAACAGTTTCAGGAAAATTGAAAACATAAACGTGACTCCAGGGATGACACGCTCCCACAGCCAGTAGGGCAATAATTGTAAGTTATGAAAGTTTCCTGTTGTTTATGTACAGCTAATGCATGAATTCACACGGACGAAAAGTGTTGTGAAACAAATCAATTAGTTTTGACACTTTATTTTCTAATGTTAATGTGGCAACACTGACGACGTTTGTACTGTCCAAAAACTTCACAATTTTGAAACAGCCAAAAGAAAAATATTAAAAAACCGCGAATTGCGTGTTTCATTTTGATGTGTTTTGTAATTAAAGGTATGAAGTTAATCAAAGAGAAGATTCTGATCAGTCTGGTGTGGTAGAGAGTTCTAATCAATCCAAATAGATGCTAATTCGATTAGACCGCTGAAACACGTGTTCATTAATTAACAAAACAGCAAGGAAATTGCTTACTTTCTGGTTTGTGTTTTTTACTACTTGTCCAGTAATCAGGTGCAGTACTGGCAATTACGTACGTGTGGCTCCTGTAAAATAAATAGGATTGACCCAGTTCATTGTTCTAACATAGCTTAAAAGTGTTGGATTCAAGATCTTATATACGAGGGAAGGTATACAGGAAGTAATAAAACACTTGCCTTCCCTGCTCATTTTCCAGATATATACATTCGATGCATGAACAGTTTCCGCAAATTGAAAACATTGCCAATAATTGCCACTTTTTCATAGGCTGAGTTAGATCTATTTTCTTTTCTTCCACAATGTCATTGTACAATTGTCTCCATTCGATAGTTTCCTCGAAGTTTTTTTCCACAGCTACTAGATTTTTACCTTTTTCTTTTTCGAAAATTGGCTGATTTCCACTTCAAATGTACATCAAAGGAAAATTGGTTATTTTCGTGGTAGCCTGGCAATTGCAGTTGCTTACAATACCAGGCACCAAGCCATTCAAAGTTCCCATGATTGTTTCTTTAACCCGCGTCAAATGTTACAAGGAGTGGGGTTAGTAATATAATTAAGGCCGTAACAGTAAAAAGTATGCCTTCCAAAAAATAAGTAAAAATAAATGTCACCCAGCGACTGATTTAACCGAGCTGAGGTATTTTCCCTTAGAGAAAAGTCATAATGGTGCTGAACCGTCTCATATTTCGTTTTTAATAAAAATAGAAAATATAGATTGATATTTCATTAGTGAGTTGCCGTAAAATTATAAGAATTTTATAGCTAATTCGTAGCTGAAAGAGGCTTATCTTCCATAATTTTACTAAAAAATGTCAATCAATGGCTAGATGGGTGTAATTGCCACTTGGTTCATTTCTATATGGGTTAAAATGTTTAAGATACAGTAAATACATGTACTTACGTCACTTATTTTCTTACAGTCTCTGTGCAAAAGTTGGTATGCTAGTTTGTCGCCTGTGTCAACTGATTGACTGACATCTATAAAAAAAAACACTGTTTTTCATGCCACAAAATATTAAACTCAGATAAATCACCATGGACAAGTTACTTTATCGCATAGATTCCCAAGAGCGTTCCTCAGACTACGGGAATGATGCCTGATGTCTGGATACATAAGCAAAGAGAATTTAACAAACAATAATTATTTTTTTAGAACTTCCATACAAATTGTCTGATAAATGCACTATGACAACTTGAGTTTTGAAAGATGCTTAAACTCAGATTTGGAGACAAGTCTATATTGCTTC
>NW_027066617.1:0-17821 GCF_032884065.1 Artemia franciscana
ACAATTGTTTTCTAATGAAGGAAATTGTGACAGATGGTACAGGGAAAGGAAGGAACTGAACAATGAGCAAATGAAATGGTTGAACGAAATAGAGGAAAACTGCTTAAGAGAAATTCCTTTTCCTGAAGATGACTCATCTTTAGCTAGTCCACTAGCACAATTTGAAGCCACACGTATGAAAACACCTCAGCTAATTTCTTTACAAAATATTCACATAAAGCCAAAGCCAACTAGCAGTAATATCTTCGTTGACATAGACGGGAAAGATTATGGTGCTTTTAGGATTGAGCTGCAATTGGCTGCCGACGCAATATCACCAGACTTGAAAATAAATTACTGTAATGGGGAAGGGTGTAGCAGTAACAAAATCAATTTTGATGAAAAGTTTGACAAAACAAAACTATATTCAGGGAAAGTTATCAACGCTAGCAAAGGAATATCTCATAAGAACGTCGAAAATAATGCCTTTTTTTTCATCGATCAATCGATTGATCAATCGATCGATTATATTCTTGGAATGTTTCAGATCAATGACACGGAAATACTTAATTTAGAGCCTTATAAACATCGACCACGATTTACTTTGAAAAAAGCCGACAATTTAAAAAATGACGATTTTATTTTATATAGTAGCAAAATAATGCCCGGAGAACTGGACGTATTAAAAAAACTGGAAGAGGAAACATCAAATGAAATTTTTGACCCTAATCGAACAGTTGCTCCAATTAAGCTGGTAATACACAATTCGATGTTTAAAAGCGCCATTGATGACAAATATTTGGTTTCATACATAAACTTTTTATACCTACCCACTTACGAACTTATAAGAAAAATAATTTTTACATCTAATAGTGGAAATCCAATCAAAAATATCCGGCTTCAAGTGAAAGAAGTCGATTTGCATTTTGAAAATTCCAAAAGCTTTAACAAAAAAGAATGTAGTGAAAAGTATAATGATATAGAAGATTTTTTGCACAAATGTGTCCAAGGGATAATAGAAAACAAAGCATCTGCAAGCCTTCTATTTGTGTACGAGAACTTTTTTGACGACACAAAATCGGATAATAGTCTTGGTATCGTAAATGCAAGCAGTTTGTGCCAGAAAGAAGCCTTAGCCGTTATTAAACTCGAAGAAAGGATGAGCAAATACAAAAGGGAAGACGAAAGGCAACTACTTCGTATATACGAAAACGCACGAACAATATTGCATGAGGTGGCGCACATTTTTGGCTCTACACATGATCACATCAGGAACGAAAAAGAATGCCATAAATATGTAATGGACTCTAATACATCCCCTAAGGATAAAAATTACTTTAATTTATCCCCTTGCAGCAAAAGAGAAATATACGATACTATAAGCAAGAAAGGAGGCTGTTTCACAAAAGAAACTCACCCAGTGAATCGTCCAGATCTATCAGTTCAAATGGAGATTAGTTCCAAAGTAAATCTGCCCATAGGGTGGATTGTATTTCTTATTGCAATATTTGTAGTAGTTGTAGGTTTTGTATTTATCTTGTCAATATATATTGTCATAAAACGTTTCTGCCACTCAAAAGACAAAGAAGCAGATAGTGGCAACATAGCTTGAAGGCTATACAGCAAATAGTGCAAGAGTAAGAGAAAATTCAGTTTCTATATGAACTGAATGAGTCGCACCTGAAGCTTGCTGTTGGCTTAGTTTTACCTTCAAATGCTGAATGTTGTACCTGTAGCTATTGGCTTCATTGTCGGCACCTGTTGGCTTTATTATTCTTGCAGCTGTTCGCTTAGTTGTGTTTATAGCTGTCGGCTTAGTTACCAAAAAGACATCGGCTTAGTTGTACTTGCACCTGTTGGCTTAGTTGAATTTGCAGCTTTTGGTTTAGTTGCACTTGTGGCTTTTGTCTCAGTTGCATAGTCGTAACTGGAGCTATTGACTTAGTTGTAGCTGGTGAATTGGTAGGCTGGTGAAATATGAATGTGAGGGGGGTAGCTTCCCTCTGTTCACTTTGACTCAAAAATAGTAATAGAAATTCTGATTACCAATCCATTGATACCCATCTCAATTACTACGACCATTTTTATGGCACTTGGTATTAACCAAGTGACATATAGCAATCGCCAATTCTGTCGGTCTGTCTGTCTGTCGGTCTGTCTGTCTGTCGGTCCCGGTTTTGCTACTTTAGGCACTTCCAGGTAAGCTAGGACGATGAAATTTAGCAAGTGTATCAGGGACCGGACCAGATTAAATTAGAAATAGTCGTTTTCCCCGATTTGACCATCTGGGGGGGAGTTGGGGGCCGGTTAATTCGCAATAAATAGAAAAAATGAAATATTTTTAACTTATGAGCGGGTGATTGGATCCTAATGAAATTTGATGTTTGGAATGATATTGTGTCTCAGAGCTCTTATTTTAAATCCCGACCAGATCTGATGACATTGAGGGGAAGCCTAAAGTCCCGGTTTTGTTACTTTATGCACTTCCAGGTAAGCTAGGAAGATGAAATTTGGCAAGCGTATCAGGGACCGGGACAGATTAAATTAGAAATAGTCACTTTCCCGATTTGACCATCTGGAGGGGGAGTGGGGGCCAGTTAATTGGAAAAAAATAGAAAAAATGAAGTATTTTTAACTTGGGTGATTGGATCTTAATGAAATTTGATGTTTGGAATGATATTGTGTCTCAGAGCTCTTATTTTAAATCCCAATCGGATCTGATGACAATGGGGGGAGTTGGAGGGGGGAAACCTAAAATCTTGAAAACACTTAGAGTGGAGGGATCAGGATGAAACTTGATGGGAAAAATAAGCGCAAGTCCCAGATGCATGATTGACATAATCGGAACTGTTTCGCTCTCTTTGGGGTAGTTGGGGGGGGGAGTAATTCTTAAAAATTAGAAAAAATGAGGTATTTTTAACTTACGAACAGGTGATCGGATCTCAATGAAATTTGATATTTAGAAGGATATCGTGGCTCAGAGCTCTTATGTTAAACCCGACCGGATCTGGCGACATTGAGGGGGGGAGTTGGGAGGGGGAAACCTAAATCTTTGAAAACACTTAGAGTGGAGGGATCGGGATGAAACTTCGTGGAAAAAAAACACGAGTCCTAGATACATGATTGACATAACCAGAATGGATCCGCTATCTTTGGGGTAGTTGGGGGGGGGGGTTAATTCTGAAAAATTAGAAAAAATGAGGTATTTTTAACTTACGAGCGTGTGATTGGATCTCCATAAAATTTGATATTTAGAAGGATATCGTGTCTCAAAGCTCGTATTTTAAATCCTGACCGGATCTGGTGATATTGGGGGAAGTTTGGGGTGGTGACACCTAAAATGATGGAAAACGCTTAGATTGGAGGGATTGGGATGAAACTTGGTTGGAAAAATAAGCAAAAGTCTTGCATGCGTGATTTACATAATTGGAACGGATCCACTCAATTGAGGGAGGGGGTAATTCTGAAAAATAAGAAAAAATTACGTATTTTTTAATTACGAAGGAGTGATCGGATCTTCATGAAACTTCATATTTAGAAGGACCTCATAACTCAGATATCTTATTTAAAATCTCAACCAGATCAAGCGTGATCGGATCGTAATGAAATTTGATTTTTAGAAGGAATTCATGTCTCAGAGCTCTCATTTCAAATCCCGACCAGATCTTTTGACATTGGGGGAAGTTGGAGGGGGAAATCTTGGAAAAACACTCGGAGTGGAGGAATCGGGATGAAGCTTGGTGGATAGAATAAACAAATGTCCTTGATACGTGATTGACAGAATCGTACTGGATTCGCTCTCTTTGGGGGAGTTGGGGAGAGGGGTTCAGATATTTGGTGAGTTCGGTGCTTCTGGACGTGCTAGGGCAATGAAAATGGTAGGCGTGTCAGGGAGCTGGACAATTTGACTTGATAAAGTCGTTTTCCCAGATTCGACCATCTGGGGGGCAAAAGGGAGAGGAAAAATTAGAAGAAATTAGGTATTTATAACTTACGAGTGGGTGGTCGGATCTTAAGGAATTTTGATATTTAGAAGGAGTTTGTGACTCAGAGCTCTTATTTTAAATCTTGACCGGCATTAAGCTTCTTATTTTCCTTTTTAAATCAATGTATTGCTTCATAGAATTTTGTTAGAGCTCATACCATATGATCTCTTGGCTCTTAGCTCTTCTCGCCTCGTCACAAGTGCCATATGAGCTCTTAGCTCTTGTTGTTGTAAAAAAAAAGCTTTCCTTCTAAATTTACGACTCTTCATAAATCTTTATAAGGCCACTTTAGCTTCCAATCTTCTATCCTCTATATATATATATATAAATAAGTTATATGTCCGTCTGTTACACTATCCTTACCGTTACACCGTTACACGTTATTACCGTTATAAAAGGAAAAAAAGAAAAAAAAACTAAAAAAAAGGAAAAAAACTTAAAAAAAACTAAAAAAACTGAAAAAGCTAAAAAAGTATAAAGAAGAAAAACTTAAAAATGAAGAAAAGAAAAAACTTAAAAAGAAAAAAATACAAAAAAGAAAATTAAAAAATAAGAAACTAAAAAAGAAAAAAGAAAAAACTAAAAACTAAAAAAGAAAAAAACTAAAAAAAAAGAAAAACTAAGAAAAGAGAAAAAACTAAAAAAGAAAACAAGAAAACTGAAAAAGAGAAAAAATAAAAAATTCTTTAAAAGGTAAAAAACTAAAAAAAAATAAAAAGAAAAAGGATAAAAACTAAAAAAAAACTAAAAAAACAAAAAAAAAGAGGAAAAAACTAATCAATATTAATAAAAATAAGCTGTTTGTCTGTTGACTGACCTCATGTTTATGTGTCGACTGACGTCATGTTTGTTGACTGACGTCATCATAAGGATTGAGCTGTATGTCGTCATGAAGTTTTTTTGTCGACTGACTTCATTTTGTCGACTGACTAAATTACAGATCGGGACACAAATGACGACTGGAACACCGAGACACAGAGAATATAAATGACGACCGGGACATTCAAAGAAAAATTGCAGACTGGGACACCGGGACACAAATAACGACTGGGACACAGGAAATATAAATGACAACCGGGACACAGGGACACAACTACATCGGGGACGCCAGGGGGCACAGGGGGGATATATAAATGACGACCAGCTAATCGAATGTTCGATTAGCAATCACCATCAACAAAGCTCAAGGGCAATCATTAGAATAATGAGGTATAGATCTGAATACGGATTGTTTTTCCCATGGACAGTTATATCTTCCATGTTCAAGAGTCGGTAAACCTGACAATCCATTTATATGCATAGACAATGGGACAGCGAAGAATGTTGTATAATCGCAAGTTTAACGTAGTTAAAAACATATATATATATATATATATATATATATATATATATATATATATATATATATATATATATATATATATATATATATATATATATATATATATATATATATATATATATATATATATATATATATATATATATATATATATATATATATATATATATATATATATATATATATATATACTAGCTATTATATATACTATACACCCCAACACCTAGTTGGTGGGGGCGCTTCGTGCTCCCCCCCCCAAGCCCCCCGCGCGCGTAAGTCGTTACGCACCATATTAGTTACGCGCCATTGTAGTTGTGTCCCTATGTCCCACCTGTGAATATAGATATATATATATATATATCTATCTATCTATATATATAAAAATAAGTTGTCTGTCCGTTACGCCAGATTATATCTATATATATAAAAATAAGTTGTCTGTGTGTGGATCTGTGGATGGATCAGGTGACGTCACCTGAAAAAACTGGATCAGGTGACGTCAAAACTGAAAAAACTAAAAAAAAGGCAAAAACTACAAAAAAAACTAAAAACTAATAAAAAAAATAAAAAAGCTAAAAAACTAAAAAAACTAAAAAAAGGCAAAAACTACAAAAAAAAACTAAAAACTAATAAAAAAGCTAAAAAACTAAAAAAACTAAAAAAAGGCAACAACTACAAAAAAAACTAAAAACTAATAAAAAAAATAAAAAAGCTAAAAACCTAAAAAAACTAAAAAAACTAAAAAAAGGTAAAAAACTAAAAAAAACTAAAAACTAAAAAAAAACTAAAAAAAAGGAAAAAACTGAAAAATAAGCTAAAATAAAGGTAAAAACCAATAAAAAACTAAAAAAAAAAACTTAAAAAACTAAAAAAAGGCAAAAACTACAAAAAAAAACTAAAAACTAATAAAAAAAGTAAAAAAGCTAAAAAACTAAAAAACTAAAAAAACTAAAAAAAGGTAAAAAACTAAAAAAAATAAAAAATAAAAAAAAACTAAAAAAAAGGAAAAAACTGAAAAATAAGCTAAAATAAAGGTAAAAACCAATAAAAAACTAAAAAGAAAAAAAGGAAAAAACTAAAAAAAATTTTCATCTAAAAAACTAAAAAAAACTAAAAAAGGTAAAAACTAAAAGAACTAAAAAAGAAAAAAATAAATGACGACACTCAAAGAGAAAGCGACCAGGACAAAAGGAATGTTCGATTAGCAATCAACAAAGATGGTTACCCACAATATAGAAGAAGATCTACTGAAGATGGCGGTAAAACAGCAATAATAAAGAAGCGTAACGGTACCACCATCGAAGTAGATAACCAGTGGGTTGTTCCATATTCCCCTTTATTATCAAAAACATTTAATGCACACATAAACGTTGAATACTGTAATTCCGTAAAGGCAATCAAATACATGTGTAAATACGTCAACAAAGGCAGTGACATGGCAGTTTTTGGCTTGCAGTCCGAAATCAAAGATTTCGATGAAATCGTAGAATATCAGGCTGGAAGATACATAAGCAGTAATGAAGCTGTTTGGCGAATTCTTTCATTTCCGATACATGAACGTAGTCCAGCCGTTGTTCACTTAGCGGTACATTTACAGAATGGTCAACGTGTTTATTTCACGGAAACCAACGTGCAACAAAGAGTCCTGAATCCACCGGATACAACATTAACAGCTTTTTTTTCGCTTTGCAAAAATGATTCTTTTGCAAAAAAACTGCTGTATACTGAAGTGCCTTCGTATTACACGTGGAATACTAAAAATAAAGTATTTGAACGTCGAAAACAGGGTAAGTCAGTCGACGGCCAACCTACCATCTTTAAAGATACCACGATAGGAAGACTCTACACCGTTCACCCCAATCAACATGAATGCTTCTTTCTACGCCTGCTTTTGGTGAATGTACCCGGTCCGACATCCTTTGAGTATTTGAGGACTGTAAATGGTACTATACATGACACTTACCGTAGTGCATGCCAAGCTCTGAATTTATTGGAGAATGACCAACACTGGGATAACTGCATCAATGACGCGTGCGAAACGTCAACCCCAAGTCAAATTCGTGCATTGTTTGGCATCATTTTAACAACTTGCTCTCCATCAGCTCCTACAGATTTATGGGAAAAATATAAGTCAAAAATGTCCGAAGATATACTTCATCGAAAACAGTTAGAGACGTCAGACATGACTTTTGATTTTACATCAGAAATTTATAACTACACTTTAGTTGTTATAGAAGATTTGTGCATAAGTATGGCAAACAAACCTCTTCAGGGTTTGGGAATGCCTTCACCTAACCGTATCGCTGCTGTTTCGACATGTGTAGAATTGGATCGTGAACAAAGTTACAGTACGAGTGATCTATTGTCGTATGTACAAAATAACATTTCCAAGTTAACGTCGGAACAAAAAGACATTTATGATACGATAATGCATTGTGTCGATAACAACGTTGGAGAAATTTTCTTTTTGGATGCGCCAGGAGGTACTGGTAAAACGTTTGTGATAAAACTGATTCTGGCATCAATTCGATCTAAAAATGATATAGCGTTGGCAATTGCGTCGTCCGGAATAGCCGCAACATTGCTGCCTGGTGGAAGAACTGCTCATTCCGCTTTGAAATTGCCTCTGAACTTGCATTCTACAGAAACTCCCACGTGCAATATTTCCAAATCATCTGGGATGGGTAAAGTATTGCAGCAATGCAAACTTATTATTTGGGATGAGTGCACAATGGCACACAAAAAATCGCTCGAGGCTCTGGATCAATGCTTGAAAGATTTGCGAGGGAAGTCGAAACCCTTTGGCAGCACCTTAATATTGCTTGCGGGAGATTTCAGGCAAACATTACCTATAATACCTAGATCAACTCCTGCAGACGAAATGAATGCTTGCCTGAAAAATTCTAATTTATGGGCACACGTAAAAACATTAAAATTAACTACAAATATGCGTGTCCGATTGCAAAACGATGACTCTGGTCAAACATTTTCAGATCAATTGCTGGCAATGGGAAACGGAAAGCTCCCAGTAGACTCAATTTCAGGACGTATACAACTACCTGCTGATTTCTGTAATTTAGTGACGTCCAAAAATGAATTGATTGAAAAAGTATTTCCGAATATTCTAAAAAATTATAAAAATAATAAATGGCTAAGTGAAAGAGCGATTCTCGCACCCAAAAATATAGACGTCCACGAAATCAACAATATTGTTTTGACCAAGATTCAAGACCAGGCAGTCCTTTACAAGTCAGTCGACACAGTTTTGGAACCAAATGAAGCGGTTAATTATCCATCTGAATTTTTAAATTCCATAGATCTTTCAGGGTTTCCACCACACGTGCTACAACTAAAAATAGGCGTACCAATAATACTTTTAAGAAATATAAACCCACCAAAGCTTTGCAATGGCACTGGACTTGCCGTAAAAAAAACAATGGAAAACCTAATAGAGGCCACAATCCTGACAGGGCCTTTTGAGGGTGAGGCTGTTCTTATTCCTCGAATTCCCATGATTCCAACAGATCTGCCTTTTCAATTTAAAAGATTGCAATTCCCAATTCGATTAGCATTTGCAATCACCATTAACAAAGCTCAAGGTCAATCATTAGAAAAATGTGGTATTGATCTTAATACTGATTGTTTTTCCCATGGACAATTGTACGTTGCATGTTCGAGGGTCGGTAAACCTGACAATCTATTTATATGCAGCGAGAATTGGACAGCGAAGAATGTTGTATATTCGCAAGTTTTACGCAGTTAATTTGTATTTCGGAACCAAATGAAGCGGTTAATTATCCATCTAAATTTTTAAATTCCATAGATCCTTCAGGGTGTCCACCACACCTGCTACAACTAAAAATAGGCGTACCAATAATACTTTTAAGAAATATCAACCCACCAAAGCTTTGCAATGGCACGCGACTTGCCGTAAAAAAAAACAATGGAAAACCTAATAGATGCCACAATCTTGACAGGGCCTTATGAGGGTGAGGCTGTTCTTATTCCTCGCATTCCCATGATTCCAACGGATCTGCTTTTTCAATTTAAAAGATTGCAATTCCCAATTCGATTAGCATTTGCAACCACCATCAACAAAGCTCAAGGGCAATCACTAGAAAAATGCGGTATAGATCTTAATACAGATTGCTTTACCAATGTACAATTGTATGTTGCATCTTTGAGGGTCGGTAAACCTGACAATCTATTTATACGCACAGACAATGGGACAGCGAAGACTGTTGTATATTCACAAGTTTTACGTAGTTAATTTGTATTGTATCTATCTATCTATCTATCTATATAAAAACGAGTTGTGTGTATGCATGTTTGTTTGTTTGTAAAAAGAGCGTTTGCATATGACGTCATTATTAGTACATACGGCTTTGTATATGGACAGACAATGGGAAAGCCAAGAATGTTGTATATTCGCAATTTTTACGTAGTTTGAAACACATATATAAATCTATCTATATTCACAAATGGGACACAGGGACACAACTACAATGGCGCGTAACTAATATGGCGCGTAACTAATATGGCGTGTAACGACTTACGCGCGCGGGGGGGCTTGGGGGGGGCGCGAAGCGCCCCACCAACTAGGTGTTGGGGTGGCGCGAAGCGCCACCCCAACAGCTAGTATATATATATATATATATATATGTTTTTAACTACGTAAAACTTGCAAATATACAACATTCTTTGCTGTCCCATTGTCTGTGCATATAAATAGATTGTCAGGTTTACCGACTCTTGAACATGCAACATATAATGGTCCATGGGAAAACAATCCGTATTCAGATCTATACCTCATGATTCTAATGATTGCCCTTGAGCTTTGTTGATGGTGATTGCTAATCGACCATTCCCTGAGTCGCCATCGTCATTTATATATCCCCCTGTGCACCCCGGCGTCCCCTTTGTAGTTGTGTCCCGGTCGTCATTTATATTCCCTGTGTCCCGGTCGTCATTTGTGTCCCGGTGTCCCAGTCTGTGATTTCTCTTTGAGCGTCCCGGGCGTCATTTATATTCCTTGTGTCCCGGTGTCCCGGTCGTCATTTATATCCCCCTGTGTCCCCGGCGTCCCCGTTGTAGTTGTGTCATTTATATTCCCTGTGTCCCAGTCGTCATCCCGGTATACATTCGTTTTTGAATTGGTATATGATGAAATAAATTTTTAATTTTTTCCCTTTTTTTCCTTTTAGTTTTTTTTATTGGTTTTGACCTTTTTTTAGGTTTTTTAGTTTTTTTCTTTTTTCTTTTTAGTTTTTTTGAAGTTTTTATCTTTTTAGTTTTTTTATTTTTATTTATATTTTTTTAGTTTTCTTTTTCTCCTTTATTTTTCAGTTTTTTTCCTTTTTTCAGATTTTTTTCTTTTTTAGTTCTTTTAGTTTTTACCTTTTTTAGTTTTTTTTAGTTTTTTAGAAGAAATTTTTTTTTTTAGTTTTTTACCTTTTTTTCTTTTTAGTATTTTATTGGTTTTTACCTTTTTTTTAGCTTTTTTAGTTTTTTTTTCGTTTTTTCTTTTTACTTTTTTTTAGTTTTTATCTTTTTTATTTTTTTTTATTTTTATTCTTAATTTTATTAGTTTTCTTTTTCTCTTCTATTTTTCAGTTTTTTCCTTTCTTTTAGTTTTTTTTTAGTTTTTAGTTTTTTAAGTTTTTTTCCTTTTTTTAGTTTCTTTAGTTTTTTTAGTTTTTCGGCTTTTTTATTTTTTTTATTAGTTTTTAGTTTTTTTTGTAGTTTTTACCTTTTTTTAGTTTTTTCAGTTTTTTTTTTAGTTTTTAGTTTTTTACCTTTTTTAGCCTAACCAGGATTTGAACCTGGGACCTTCATTCTCCGTTCTGACACCCTCTCTCACCGAAGTGACTACTCCAGCATGTTCATTTTGGTGTTTTAAATGGTATATTATTAACCAAATTAATGTGTTTTACAATATACTAAGCATCGTCATAACAAAAATGACGACAACTAATTTCATGACGTCAGCTGACACAGAAACATGACGTCACCTGATCCACAGATCCACAGACAGACAACTTATTTTTACCCCAACACCTAGTTGGTGGGGGCGCTTCGCCCCCCCCCCCCAAGCCCCCCCGCGCGCGTAAGTCGTTACGTGCCATATTAGTTACGCGCCATTAATAAATTTTTAATTTTTTCCCTTTTTTTCTTTTTAGTTTTTTTTATTGGTTTTGACCTTTTTTTAGGTTTTTTAGTTTTTTTCTTTTTTCTTTTTAGTTTTTTTGAAGTTTTTATCTTTTTAGTTTTTTTATTTTTATTTATATTTTTTTAGTTTTCTTTTTCTCCTTTATTTTTCAGTTTTTTTCCTTTTTTCAGATTTTTTTCTTTTTTAGTTCTTTTAGTTTTTACCTTTTTTAGTTTTTTTTAGTTTTTTAGAAGAAATTTTTTTTTTTAGTTTTTTACCTTTTTTTCTTTTTAGTATTTTATTGGTTTTTACCTTTTTTTTAGCTTTTTTAGTTTTTTTTTCGTTTTTTCTTTTTACTTTTTTTTAGTTTTTATCTTTTTTATTTTTTTTTATTTTTATTCTTAATTTTATTAGTTTTCTTTTTCTCTTCTATTTTTCAGTTTTTTCCTTTCTTTTAGTTTTTTTTTAGTTTTTAGTTTTTTAAGTTTTTTTCCTTTTTTTAGTTTCTTTAGTTTTTTTAGTTTTTCGGCTTTTTTATTTTTTTTATTAGTTTTTAGTTTTTTTTGTAGTTTTTACCTTTTTTTAGTTTTTTCAGTTTTTTTTTTAGTTTTTAGTTTTTTACCTTTTTTAGCCTAACCAGGATTTGAACCTGGGACCTTCATTCTCCGTTCTGACACCCTCTCTCACCGAAGTGACTACTCCAGCATGTTCATTTTGGTGTTTTAAATGGTATATTATTAACCAAATTAATGTGTTTTACAATATACTAAGCATCGTCATAACAAAAATGACGACAACTAATTTCATGACGTCAGCTGACACAGAAACATGACGTCACCTGATCCACAGATCCACAGACAGACAACTTATTTTTACCCCAACACCTAGTTGGTGGGGGCGCTTCGCCCCCCCCCCCAAGCCCCCCCGCGCGCGTAAGTCGTTACGTGCCATATTAGTTACGCGCCATTGTAGTTGTGTCCCTATGTCCCACCTGTGAATATAGATAGATATATATATATATATATATATATACTAGCTGTTGGGGTGGCGCTTCGCGCCACCCCAACACCTAGTTGGTGGGGGCGCTTCGCGCCCCCCCCCCCAAGCCCCCCCCGCTTGCGTAAGTCGTTACGCGCCATATTAGTTACGCGCCATTGTAGTTGTGTCCCTATGTCCCACCTGTGAATATAGATATATATATATATATATATATATATATATATATATATATATATATATATATATATATATATATATATATATATATATATATATATATATATATATATATATATATATATATATGTTTTTAACTACGTAAAACTTGCGAATATACAACATTCTTTGCTGTCCCATTGTCTGTGCATATAAATAGATTGTCAGGTTTACCGACTCTTGAACATGCAACATATAATGGTCCATGGGAAAACAATCCGTATTCAGATCTATACCTCATGATTCTAATGATTGCCCTTGAGCTTTGTTGATGGTGATTGCTAATCGACCATTCCCTGAGTCGCCATCGTCATTTATATATCCCCCTGTGCACCCCGGCGTCCCCTTTGTAGTTATGTCCCTGTGTCCCGGTCGTCATTTATATTCCCTGTGTCCCGGTCGTCATTTGTGTCCCGGTGTTCCAGTCTGTGATTTCTCTTTGAGTGTCCCGGGCGTCATTTATATTCCTTGTGTCCCGGTGTCCCGGTCGTCATTTATATCCCCCTGTGCCCCCCGGCGTCCCCATTGTAGTTGTGTCCCTGTGTCCCGGTCGTCATTTATATTCCCTGTGTCCCGGTCGTCATTTGTATCCCGGTGTCCCGGTCTGTATATACATTCGTTTTTTAGTTTTGTTTTTCTCCTTTATTTTTTTCCTTTTTTCTTTTTTTTCTTTTTTAGTTTATTTAGGTTTTTAGATTTTTTAGTTTTTTTATTAGTTTTTAGTTTTTTTGTAGTTTTTACCATTTTTTTAGTTTTTTTAGTTTTTTTTTTACTTATGTCCTGGTCGTCATTTATACTCCCTGTGTCCCGGTCGTCATTTGTGTCTCGGTGCTTTGTTGATTGCTAATTTATATTATATTTATATTTATATTTTTTATATTTATTAATATTTTTTTAGTTTTCTTTTTCTCTTATTTTTCAGTTTTTTCCTTTTTTTTAGTTTTTTCTTTTTTAGTTTTTAGTTTTTTTTTTTGTTTTTTACCTTTTTTTAGTTTTTTTAGTTTTTTTAGTTTTTTAGCTTTTTTAGTTTTTTTATTAGTTTTTAGTTATTTTTAGTTTTTGCCTTTTTTTAGTTTTTTCAGTTTTTTTTAGTTTTTAGTTTTTTACCTTTTTTTATTTTTTTTAGTTTTTTAGCTTTTTTAGTTTTTTTTCTTTTTAGTTTTTTTTGTAGTTTTTACCTTTTTTAGTTTTTTTTCTTCTTTTGTATTAGTGTGAAATAATTCAGACGTCATATGCGGACAAACACGACGTCACTCGACAGACAGACAGACAGACATAACCCACAAACAAGTTATTTTTATATATATTTATTCATATTTTTTTAGTTTTCTTTTTCTCTTTTATTTTTCAGTTTTTTCCTTTTTTTAGTTTTTTTCTTTTTTAGTTTTTAGTTTTTTTTAGTTTTTTACCTTTTTTTAGTTTTTTTTAGTTTTTTTAGTTTTTTAGCTTTTTTAGTTTTTTTATTAGTTTTTATTTTTTTGTAGTTTTTTCCTTTTTTTTATTTTTTTCAGTTTTTTTTTAGTTATTAGATTTTTACCTTTTTTTAGTTTTTTTTAGTTTTTTAGCTTTTTTAGTTTTTTTTTTCTTTTTAGTTTTTTTTGTAGTTTTTACCTTTTTTAGTTTTTTTCTTCTTTTGTATTAGTGTGAAATAATTCAGACGTCATATGCGAACAAACATGACGTCACCTGATCCATCCACAGATCCACACACAGACAACTTATTTTTATATATATAGATTTATTCATATTTTTTTAGTTTTCTTTTTCTCTTTTATTTTTCAGTTTTTTCCTTTTTTTTAGTTTTTTTCTTTTTTAGTTTTTAGTTTTTTTTAGTTTTTTACCTTTTTTTAGTTTTTTTTAGTTTTTTTTAGTTTTTTAGCTTTTTTAGTTTTTTTATTAGTTTTTATTTTTTTGTAGTTTTTGCCTTTTTTTATTTTTTTTCCCTGTGTCCCGGTGCTTTGTTGATTGCTAATCTAACATTCCTTTTGTCCCGGTCGCTTTCTCTTTGAGTGTCGTCATTTATTTAGATTGTCAGGTTTTCCGACTCTTGAACATGCAACATATAATTGTCCATGGGAAAAACAATCCATATTCAGATCTATACCTCATGATTCTAATGATTGCCCTTGAGCTTTGTTGATGGTGATTGCTAATTGAACATTCCCTGTGTCCCGGTCGTCATTTATATTCCCAGTATCCCGGTCGTCATTTGTGTCCCAGTGTTCCCCTTTTCGTTTTTTTTTATTGGTTTTGACCTTTTTTTTATGTTTTTTAGTTTTTTTTTTCTTTTTAGTTTTTTTTGAAGTTTTTATCTTTTTAGTTTTTTTATTTTTATTTATATTTTTTTTAGTTTTCTTTTTCTCCTTTATTTTTCAGTTTTTTTTCCTTTTTTTAGTTTTTTTTTCTTTTTTAGTTCTTTTAGTTTTTACCTTTTTATTTTTTTTTAGTTTTTTAGATGAAAATTTTTTTTAGTTTTTTTCCTTTTTTTCTTTTTAGTTTTTTATTGGTTTTTACCTTTTTTTTTTAGCTTTTTTAGTTTTTTTTCGTTTTTTCTTTTTACTTTTTTTTTTAGTTTTTATCTTTTTTATTTTTTTTTATTTTTATTCTTAATTTTATTAGTTTTCTTTTTCTCTTCTATTTTTCAGTTTTTTCCTTTTTTTAAGTTTTTTTTTAGTTTTTAGTTTTTTTAGTTTTTTAGTTTTTTTAGTTTTTTAGTTTTTTAGCTTTTTTATTTTTTTTATTAGTTTTTAGTTTTTTTTTGTAGTTTTTGCCTTTTTTAGTTTTTTCAGTTTTTTTTTTAGTTTTTAGTTTTTTGCCTTTTTTAGCCTAACCAGGATTTGAACCTGGGACCTTCATTCTCCATTCTGACACCCTCTCTCACCGAGTGACTACTCCAGCATGTTCATTTTGGTGTTTTAAATGGTATATTATTAACCAAATTAATGTGTTTTACAATATACTAAGCATCGTCAAAGCAAAAATGACGACAACTAATTTCATGACGTCAGCCGACACAGAAATATGACGTCACCTGATCCACAGATCCACAGACAGACAACTTATTTTTATATATATAGATATACTAGCTGTTGGGGTGGCGCTTCACGCCACCCCAACACCTAGTTGGTGGGGCGCTTCGCGCCCCCCAAGCCCCCCCGCGCGCGTAAGTCGTTACGCGCCATATTAGTTATGCGCCATTGTAGTTGTGTCCCTGTGTCCCCACCTGTGAATATAGATAGATTTATATATGTGTTTCAAACTACGCAAAAATTGCGAATAAACAACATTCTTGGCTTTCCCATTGTCTGTGCATATGCAAAGCCGTATGTACTAATAATGACGTCATATATAAACGCTCTTTTTACAAACAAACAAACATGCATCCACATAACTCGTTTTTATATTGATAGATACAATACAAATTAACTGCGTAAAACTTGCGAATAAACAACATTCTTCGCTGTCCAATTGTCGCTGCATATAAATACATTGTCAGGTATACCAACCCTCGAACATGCAACGTACAATTGTCCATGGGAAAAACAATCAGGATTAAGATCTATACCACATTTTTCTAATGATTGACCTTGAGCTTTGTTAATGGTGATTGCAAATACTAATCGAATTGGGAATTGCAATCTTTTAAATTGAAAAAGCAGATCCGTTGGAATCATGGGAATGCGAGGAATAAGAACAGCCTCACCCTCATAAGGCCCTGTCAAGATTGTGGCCTCTATTAGGTTTTTCCATTGTTTTTTTTACGGCAAGTCGCGTGCCATTGCAAAGCTTTGGTGGGTTGATATTTCTTAAAAGTATTATTGGTACGCCTATTTTTAGTTGTAGCACGTGTGGTGGAAACCCTGAAGGATCTATGGAATTTAAAAATTCAGATGGATAATTAACCGCTTCATTTGGTTCCAAAACTGTGTCGACTGACTTGTAAAGGACTGCCTGGTCTCGAATCTTGTTCAAAACAATATTGTTGATTTCGTGGACGTCTATATTTTTGGGTGCGAGAATGACATCATATGCAAACGCTCTTTTTACAAACAAACAAACATGCATACATACAACTCGTTTTTATATAGATAGATAGATAGATAAAATACAAATTAACTGCGTAAAAACTTGCGAATATACAACATTCTTCGCTGTCCAATTGTCGCTGCATATAAATAAATTGTCAGGTTTACCGACCCTCGAACATGCAACGTACAATTGTCAATGGGAAAAACAATCAGTATTAAGATCTATACCACATTTTTCTAATGATTGACCTTAAGCTTTGTTAATGGTGATTGCAAATGCTAATCGAATTGGGAATTGCAATCTTTTAAATTGAAAAGGCAGATCCGTTGGAATCTTGGGAATGCGAGGAATAAGAACAGCCTCACCCTCAAAAGGCCCTGTCAAGATTGTGGCCTCTATTAGGTTTTCCATTGTTTTTTTTTACGGCAGGTCGAGTGCCATAGCAAAGCTTTGGTGGGTTTATATTTCTTAAAAGTATTATTGGTAGGCCTATTTTTAGTTGTAGCACGTGTGGTGGAAACCCTGAGAATAATATCTCGAGTAAAAACTGATCACCGACCATAACGATGGCCACTTCGTCGATAGTTGGAGCATTGTATCTACGCACATGTTGGCCAGGAGGCGTTTTGTCAGCGGAAATAACAATTTTATGCGTATAAGTAGGCATCAAATCGATGGCTGTTTTGAACAGACGCACTAAATTATTATTTTCGTGGAAAAGATGTTGTAATTGGAAACGATTGTCCTTTCAATGTTGGGAGAAATTTCGCAACGTGCATTCAATTCAGAATTTCTATCACTGATGAAGTACAATTGTAAAAATTTATGATTCTCGCCTGAGAATGGTAGAAGAGACCCTGCTCTATGATAAATTTGCCCTTTTACTTTGAAAGTAGACATAAATTGATCTGGATTTTCAATTTGGGCTCCAAACGACGTCATTTGGAAACATGAGTTGTATTTTCTGATTCATTTATATTCCTTATGTCCCGGTCGTCATTTATATCCCCCTGTTTTATATCCCGCTTATTTTTCAGTTTTTTCCTTTTTTTAGTTTTTTTTTTACTTTTTTAGTTCTTTTAGTTTTTACGTTTTTTAGTTTTTTTTAGTTTTTTAGATGAA
>NW_027066618.1:0-17811 GCF_032884065.1 Artemia franciscana
CTGTATCTATATGCTTACTAATGGCGAAGTAATAATAATCATAAAATAACTAAAATGATTCATTCTTTCGAATATATTGACCATCGGGTAAAGAATAATTTCAATTGAAAATATATTGCGTATTCATTGAAGAGGCAATGCTACTAGTTGTTTTGGGGAGTTGAGGGTTGCCCAGCTCATATTAATGGCCTTTTCTGTTTCTTTTTGTGCTGGATTTCTTCATTCAATTTAGTCTGTTTGGTTTAAGATTGTTAACTTAGAGGATTCGACATGCCCGCTCTGGTCTCTAAAATTGTATCTTTTCTTTCGCGAAATGCATCGTTTTCATGCATTAAATTTTTAAATCAAATTAACAGTGTTTACAGTACTTTTGCGTTGACGATAGCTTCTGGTCTATGGATGAGCATCCTAACCCCAAAAAACCTTGGGGGGTTTTCATGAGTATCTAGGCTTGTATGAGAAGCCTAGAGGAAACTTTTAAGAACCTAATAAAATTATTGAAGAAGAATTTTTATCGTCCTTCAAAAGAACTTTGCTGTAAGGTCGTGGAAATATGGCATATATTTTATGACATTTTACAAAATGTTGAAGATTAGCAAAAAAATATATAAAACGCCTTTTTAAACCGTCGATTGTTGAAAAGACGTTATACTTTTGACTGTGGGGGAGACCTGTACTTAACACTTTCGGTCTCTAAAACTCATGAAAATTTGGTTATAATAAATTTTCAGTTGATTGTAAATCGAAAGTAACTCTCGAACAAAAGAGGTTATAGCATTAAGCGTTAATTATTTATAGCATAAGTGCAACAGCGTTTTTCATAAGCTTGCTCTTTGGGAAACAAGTTCTTTCTGCTGTTGTAATTGAAAATACACTTTATAACAATTTTTTTGCCGATTCGAGATATAAGGCTCAACCCCTTTTCATAGATTGTTGGCAACAGTAGTATTTTTTTAAATATAAGAAACATAGGAATTGACTATCCCTTGTGAGGTGTTTCTTCACCTACCGTAACGGTGATACTAGTATATAGCTAGTAAGAATTGTGGGTACTCAGAAGAATATCCATTGACACCCTGTTATATCTCTAGAAGCCGTATTATTAATCCTTTGGAGGAGTATAAACAGCTTTCTATGAGCTCTGCAGAACACGGACATTCATTTTTGGGAACAAGCTTTGTGTAAAATTTGCAGAGAAGTATAATTGAGATGGATGGCATTGTGTCCATAGAAGGTATGATATCACCGTGCTTTCTTGCCCAGAAGGAACAAACCCATTCGAGAATATCTACCGCGTGAATGGATGGTGAAAATATATTTTTGAGGAGATGGGATTAATCAATATTCTTTATAGCTTTACCTCCAAATATGAAACCAGGGAGTTGCACGATCTTTGACTGACTAACTGATCTTCTGTGTGTTCTCTCTGTCTTTGATTTTTGGAAACTGACCCTCTTGGCAATAGATAACTTTTCTATCTCCACAAGATATACCTGTGGATACCGGGAAACCTAGGGTGTGTCTCCATTTCTAAGGAAATGGACACTTTTTTTTTTTTTTTTTTTTTTTTTTTTTTTTTTTTTTTTTTTTTTTTTTTTTTTTTTTTTTTTACCGAACTAAGTATTTATAGTATACATTACAATATAATACTCTTCTGATCTTGTCAAGTGCCTGACAAAAGGCTCTTTAGAAGGGCAGTCCAGTAGACGTGAACCAAATATACCCTCGTTCAAAATTTGATTCAATCCAAATTTCAATTTTCAACCCATCAACTAACAGTGGTCCCCCAATTACCTAAAACAAATTCACATAATACCAATCTATTAGCTATATACAAGTTCATAATTTTTCCTTTTTCGATTTCAAACACCATAATTAGTTAAGGCCTTTTCATTGTAGTTGCCCTGAAAAATTAAAAAAGTACACCAGCTTTGCCTGAAAAACTTTATTGAAGACACGGCTGAATGTGAAAATTGCCTTTGCTTTTGAAATTTATTCTGCTTTTCAACTGGCTGCAAACTACCACGTTTTCTTATATTTTCTCATGCTGTCGATAAATGAGTTTCTTAAATTGAAATTGCTGGAACTCAAATAAGGAGAAATAATATGTAAAAATATTGTACAGATATGTAAGTTTCTGAACCGTCTCTATTTGACAATACGGGAGAATAAGGACATGGAAAAAAAACGAAGCTATACACAGCAAAAAAGAAAATAATAATTTTGCAAAAAAAATCTTATTTAAGCCATGATTTCAATGAGGCTTTTCCAGGAAAAGGCTTCGCGCTTCTGATTTTTTTTTTTTTTTTTTTTAGCAACTAAGCGGATTTGAAAATTGTTTCCACTCAACCAATTTTGCCTAAGAAAGCTATAATAAATAAAGGTCAGTACTTGGAATTCTAATTTTTTTTTTCTTTTGTTGTCCTGTTGCCTTGCATTGTCTTGCTTTGCCTGCTTGGTCTCCGAACTTATTTAAGAAAACGCTCTAGTATGTTACTTTAAAAATCTAACCCAAAATACTACTCGAACCTTATTAGAAACTATATAGGATTAATCAAAATATAGCTCATGCTTTGTATACAAAATATTTTGTTGCCAAACTCCAATTCAGCTCAGGTTCGTTTTGATGGAAATTGGCATTAGGGCATTGTCAATAGTCCTTATCGAATTTACTTGTTATGGCACTTGGTATTAACCAAGTGACATATAGCTATCGCCAGTTCTGTCGGTCTGTCTTTCTGTCGGTCCCGGTTTTGCTACTTTAGGCACTTTCAGGTAAGCTAGGACGATGAAATTTGGCAAGCGTATCAGGGACCGGACCAGATTAAATTAGAAATAGTCGTTTTCCCGATTTGACCATCTGGGGGGGGGGGAGTGGGGGCCGGTTAATTCGCAAAAAATAGAAAAAAATGAAGTATTTTGAACTTATGAGTGGGTGATTGGATCTTAATGAAATTTGATGTTTGGAATGATATTGTGTCTCAGAGCTTTTATTTTAAATCCTGACCGGATCTGATGACATTGGGGGGAGTTGGAGGGGGAAAACCTTAAGTCCCGGTTTTGCTACTTTAGGCACTTACAGGTAAGCTAGGACGATGAAATTTGGCAAGCGTATCAGGGACCGGACCAGATTAAATTAGAAATAGTCCTTTTCCCGGTTTGACCATCTGGGGGGGAGTGGGGGGCCGGTTAATTCGGAAAAATAGAAAAAAATGAAGTATTTTTAACTTATGAGTGGGTGATTGGATCTTAATGAAATTTGATGTTTGGAATGATATTGTGTCTCAGAGCTCTTGTTTTAAATCTCGACCGGATCAGATGATATTGGGGGGAGTTGGAGGGGGGAAACCTAAAACTTGGAAAACACTTAGAGTGGAGGGATTGGGATGAAACATGGTGGGAAAAATAAACACAAGTCCTAGATAGATGATTGACATAAACGTAATGGATCCGCTCTCTTTGGGGTAGTTGGGGGGGGGGTATTTCTGAAAAATAAAAAAAAAATGAGGTATTTTTAACTTACGAACGGGTGATCGGATCTCAATGAAATTTGATATTCAGAAGGATATCGTGGCTCAGAGCTCTTATTTTAAACTCAACCGGATCTGGTGACATTGGGGGGAGGAGTTGGGAGGGGGGTTAATTCTGAAAAATTAGAAAAAATGAGGTATTTTTAACTTACGAACGGGTGATTGGATCGCCATGAAATTTGATATTTAGAAGGATATCGTGTCTCAAAGCTTATTTTAAATCCTGGCCGAATCTGGTACAATTGGGGGAAGTTTAGGGTGGGGAAACCTAAAATGATGGAAAACGCTTAGATTGGAGGGATTGGGACGAAACTTGGTTGGAAAAATAAGCAGAAGTCTTGCATACGTGATTTACATAATTGGAACGGATCCGCTCAATTGGGGGGGGGGGGGTAATTCTGAAAAATAAGAAAAATGACGTATTTTTAACTTACGAAGGAGTGATCGGATCTTCATGAAACTTCATATGTAGAAGGACCTCGTAACTCAGATATCTTATTTTAAATCTCAACCGGATCAAGCGTAATTGGGGGGGGGGCAGTTGGGGGGACCAGAAATCTTAGAAAATACTTAAAGCGGTGAGATCAGGATGAAGCTGGATGGGAAGAATAGAAACCTGTCTAAGATACGTGACTGACATTACTCGACCGGATCTGCTCTCTTTGGTGGAATTGGGGGGGTGGGTGTAATTTTGAAAATTGAGGTATTTGTAACTTACGAAAGGGTGACCAGATCTTAATGAAATTTGATATTTAGAAGGATCTTGTGCTTTAAAGCTCTAATTTCAAATTCCGACCAGATCCTGTGACATTCGGGGGAGTTGGAGGGGGAAACCGGAATTCTTGGAAAACATGAAAATTGGGGTATTTTGTCTTACGAATAGATGATGGGATCGTAATGAAATTTGATTTTTAGAATGAATTCATGTCTCAGAGCTCTTATTTCAAATCCCGACCAGATCTTTTGACATTGGGGGGAGTTGGTGGGGGAAATCTTGGAAAAACAATTGGAGTGGAGGAATCGGGATGAAGCTTGGTGGATAGAATAAACAAATGTCCTTGATACGTGATTGACAGAATCGTACTGGACTCGCTCTCTTTGGGGGAGTTTGGGGGAGGGGTTCAGTGATTTGGCGAGTTCGGTGCTTCTGGACGTGCTAGGGTGATGAAAATTGGTAGGCGTGTCAGGGAGCTGCACAATTTGACTTGATAAAGTCGTTTTCCCAGATTCGACCATCTGCGGGGCAAAAGGGAGAGGAAAAATTAGGTATTTACAACTTACGAGTGGGTGATCGGATCTTAATGAATTTTGATATTTAGAAGGACTTTGTGACTCAGAGCTCTTATTTTAAATCTTGACCTGCATTAAGCCTCTTATTTTCCTTTTTAAATCAATCTATTGATTCATAGAATTTTGTTAGAGCTCATACCATATGATCTCTTGGCTCTTAGCCCTTCTCGCCTCGTCACAAGTGCCATATGAGCTCTTAGCTCTTGTTTCCTCTTCCTTTAGCTTTTATTGTAAACATATTAATGTCGATGTTGTATATTAATTAGTATGTTTACAGACTGTCATTACTTAACTAAGGCTTTTTCAAATAATCAAACTTTTTTAAATTCAGATGTCTTCAACCATCTAGGCTATGGTAGTGTTAAGATAGAAAAAATTGGGTGTGGCAAGTGTTGTAAAATTGCTGTAAAAAAAATGTGGCAAGATAAGATGTTTATTTAAAAAAAAAATACTATCACAAGCCCCAAAGGGCCAAACGTGGTGATTGATATTGGATACAATATGGTGCTTGTCAGAAAATATAGGGTAAAATTGATGTTTTAGAGTTGTCTTAAAAGTCTTCTATAGCTGCCCTCGTTTTTTTATGGCTTTTTAAAACATCGAAGGAAAACAATTATGCACAATTTGATCTAGTTACATCACACTTCCAAATATTCCCTCCCAGTCTCTGTGTGACTCAAGCTTGTGCGTTGGGATTGATTTTGGAAGTGGCTATACCGTTTGCGCTGTGGGAGGGGAATAAAATAAAAGCTCTCTCCCTGGAAAATGATAGGAAGCGACTTAAAATCTACTTTGTTTTATTCCTTCTACCCTTAGATCTTTTCCTGTTGTTTTTTTTCGAACGCCTAAGGCAAAAAATAAAATGCACAATTTGATTCGTTTGAGGTACACCCACAAATTCTGGGTTTTTCCCCAGCCTTTGTCTACCTCAGGTATACCACAGGAAGGTGTCACTTTAACTTTGAGGCAGGGTGTTCCTTTTGACAGAAGAAAGGGATTCAGACAGAAGCCCCATCCCCCCAAGTTATCACCCCACAGGCTGAGCCTATGCGTTCCTGGGGATAGGGCTGTAAGTTTTGCCTTGGGGGCATGTTAGGTTTCTATGGAATAGAATTTACGGAATTTTATGGTATAAACTTCAGATTAGGCTTATTAGATTTAATTTTTGCTCGTTTTGAGCTTGACTCAGCTATTTATTAAATTAAAAAAAAAAAACAGGTTTTTGTAACTGCAAGTAAGGAGCGACATTTAAACCATCAGAAATTATTCCATGTATGAAAGGGGTTGTCCCCTTCTCAACACCTGGTTCTTTGCGCTAAAGTTTGACTCTTTCTTACAACTCTACTTTTTAAATCAATAGAAAACTTTAGCGTAAAGAGCGAGGCTAAACGGTTTTTTTTACAGTTTTGATCAGACGATTTTGATAAAAAAAAAAGGTGGAGGAGAAGGAGGCCTAGTTGCCCTCCAATTTTTGATTACTTAAAAAGGCAACTAGAACTTTTTTCACGAACGTTTTTGTTAGTAATAAAATATACGTTACTTACAAATTAACTTGTGTAATGAACGGTTTGCAATATGAAGGGTTTGCCCCCTCGTCAATACCTCGCTCTTTTCACTAAAGCTTAAATTTTGTCCCAATTCTTTAATAATGACCCGTGAATCACAAAGGCCGTACAATAAATAGTTAAAATTACTAAAAATACTTTAGCATAAAGAGCAAAGTATCATGGAGGAGATGAACCTCCTTATTTACATAATAATTTCCGTACTTCTTAGGTTTTAATGCTGCTCCTTACTTTCATCTGAATTTTCTTTTGTCATTTATTTTAATTCATGCTAGAAAATCCTGCAGCCCCTTCATGGAAATTCTCTTCTCTTATGACAAACTCTTCCATGCAGAGATCCTCCCACGTTAACTCCCTCCCCCTCAACACAAAAAATTCCCCCTGGAAACGACTGTACACTTCCCAATAACCCTTACTATATGTAAACAATGGTCAAAGTTTGTAACTTAGACCTAATATTTTCTGTCACTTAAAAAGGGCATTATAAATTTTAATTTCCGTTAGAATTAGTCCTCCTGCGATATTCTAGGGCCACATTTTTGTAAATAGGAGCTTGAAACTCCTGCACTAGGGTTCTCTGATACGCTGAATTTGACGGTGTCATTTTCGTTAACATTTAATGACTTTTAAGGGATGTTCCCTCCTATTTTCTAAAATAAGACAAATTTTCTCAGGCTCATAACTTTTGATGGCTAAGATTGAACTTGATGAAACTTATATATTTAAATTCAGCATAAAAATATAATCCTTTTGAGGTTTCATTTTTAAATTTTTTTTTAATTCCTTTTTTTAGAGTTTCGGTTACCATTGAGGCATTTTTTTGTTTTCTTTCAGGTCTATTAACTGTTATCCAGTGATTTAAGTTATATATGGTGCTTAAACGCAATCACAGGACAACAGTATAGACTACTTTGGATTCAAATACAATCACATGCAGATGCTCTATTCGCAATGCTCCAGTTTATTCAGAATGCTCCATTACTAAAGGAAGATTTGGCTTAATGTTCGCTTCACAAACACCCAGTATCAGTACCTTTTTTGTTTTTCATCATGAATAAAATTAAATTTAATGCATTGTGGAAATCTTCTCTTCTAAACTAGAGCCGTTCAATAGAAAAACTACAAATAAAGTCTTACTATCACATAGGGTGTGCCATTGCTACCGAAAGCACCGCCCAACTTTCTCCCTCGGAATGTGTACGCGTACCAGCTTACATCTTGGTCTTGTGGGATAAAGACCAACTACAGATCAAATTGGAACCTTTAGAGTCGTCCAACGATAAAACTAAACATTCAACCCATACCTGGTTAACGAGGGAGGCCTGCTTGATTGAAAAGCTTAATTTAATGATGCTCCTTGTAACGAGGAGCCAAATTTCTTTAGAATATTTAAGGCTTAAAGCAATTTGTTGACAATTTTCTGTTTCAGTCTATCTTCACCCTATTAGGTTTTTGGGAGCGCTTCATGATTTTATTGTGGGGGGCCACTACAATGAGACAATTGAAGTCTCTACAGTGTATGTATTTTAAAAAAGTAGTCGGCTTGAAAGCAGTTTGGCTCTCAAAGGTGACCTGGGTTTACCAAAATTGTGTCATAAGAGCATTATCAAGATGATCAAATTTTTATTACAGATATTACATTTGCCTGATAATCGTCTAGTGAAGGCGGCTCACAATAACTTGTTGAAATCTTCTAAAAAGGCGAGATGGCCAAAACAGATTAAAGCCACGCTGGAAGAAGCTGGCTTCTCATGGGCATGGAATAATGACCAGGGTCCCCATTGCAAACCTAATGATTTCCTTGGCAGGTTGGATTTGGTTCTTTACCACCAGGAGATTAAAGTAGCTTATGATTTTATAACCAGATTAAAGTAATGTATTGAGAGGAGTTTTAGTTAATACTGAACCTACCGTGGAGCGTGCTAAGGTGTTGGTTGTAGGTGTTTGCAAATTTTATGCCATAGCCTAGGGCACACTTGGGTTCTTGTGATGAAAATGATCCGGGAGGCTGGTCTGCTTGCGCCCTTTGTTGGGAATTTTGGTCAAGTACCAGCCTCGAAACATGGGGAGTTGAGCTCTCCAGTTCCAGTGTGTGCAGCCATACATATAAGCAATTTCGTAAGCCTCTATTTATCTCTCATAGTTATTTGAAAGAAGGCATAATAATAATAATAGTTTATTCCAGAAAAAGCCCGTGGGCCATAGGAAATTTACATAACAAAATTTATAAAAGTTTGGAGAATTTATGGAATTGCTTTTTTTTTGGGGGGGGGGGATAGGGTGCATCATGGCTCCCATTTATCTTGATGACCTTTTTTAAGGAGCTAATTATTATGGTGGAAAGTTTTGTAAAGAATGATTTAGAGGGGGCTACCCCTCCTCAATGATCTTAAGGGTTTATGTGACCGTAAGTAATTATATGATGTTTTTAATTATATGGCATTATTTGAGTTATTTTCAATATTTGTAATACGACTTTTATTTTAGACGTTTGCGGTTTGGCCGATCCAACACACATGGCTCCCTTCAGGCTAGGCCTCAGGTAATGGTGCGACCGAAAGATCTTCCGAATGGTGCCAATCGTGTCTTACAGAGCCTTGGAATCTCATCACAAGCACAGAGGCCAGGACTGACTCAGTCTATCCGCTCAGGGTCGATGAGTAAGTAATATTTTTAGTCTATGCCTCACTTGGCTGGGAGTGAAAGGTATCCCCAAATTCTGTCATCACGAAAAGTACTAGTATAAGTTGTCAGATCTCGACCAAATTTGGTTGTCAGTAAAATATGTTAGGGAGGGGATTATGGTTGACCAACCTTGTGCAATAAGGTCTCATCCATAACTGGTTGCCAGATTTGGTCTCTCAGAGTGGATAAGTTAGTACACTTTACAGTCTGAAGGAATAGAAAGACAAAGCGTTTTCCAAGGTAAAGATGGCCATCTTTTCTCAGTTTGGACGTCTTTTTCGCCACTTATGGTTACTAGGAATAATTTACAGGTCATTGCTAATTTGAGAGTTGTTTTTTTTCATTCTCAATTGTTTAGTCTAGAGAGTTTGACTCAGCAAAAATGAATAATTTCAATGCTGTATTCGTAGCTGTATTTATAGAAACTTGTAGCAATAGAATAGAGGTTTAAACTCATGAAATCTCGTTTAGTTTTCTGCTTTATGACCTATTAAAATTTTGAGCATCCATGTTGAACAGGTTTCAACTATTTGCCAAAAAAACGTTGCATTTTTTGTGTGAAAAAGCTTGTTGTTCTCATAAGCTCGTAAAACGCGTTCCGTAACGTTTTACGTAAAACGTACAACGCCGAGTGAAAACGCTAGTCATGCCTTCATATTTTTTTCCGGTGAAATGAACGATTGACAATTAATGACGCAGCTTTTTGCTATTAATATTATATTTGAGAGTAAAAGAATTCTTTTATTCAATTTCGAATCTTTTCTCAAATTTGTTTATTGAATTTTCTTTGATTAATTTGTCGTTTTGATTGAAGCGAAAATGCTTGAGTCTTTTTTTTTCTTTTTTTCTTTTTTTCTTATTTACAAAAGTCTTAGTGTCTCTGTGAGGAGCAGGCCTTTGCCTGGCACATGGAAATATGTATATGTATCTTGCTGCTTCGTTTGTTTGTTTTTTGTTTGTTTTTTTTTTCTCGATGTATACAAAACTTCTCGGGAAGAAGACAATAACACTAAAAAGATGTTTTAAATCCCTTCTGTATGCACAACTATTGTGTTCATTGCCTAAAAATTCTCAGAACATAAATAACAACTTTTCTTGCTTAGCATTTATTTATATCGTCAGTCATAAAAAGCGTCAGGGTTCGCTTAAAGGTTTTTGCTTAATATAGAAATAAGAAAAATTTATTTTCATTAAGAAAACATAAGAGGCTTTCATTTTAGCATTACAATATAAGAAGTTTCCTAGCTTACCTTTATTGTCTTAATGGAATCTTGCGTAAAAGAATCTTGGAAATCTTTTGTAGTAAATTTTTTTGTTAATGGGATAATTGATAACGATCTTTTTTTTTTGCTATTGATTTTGATTCTTGCTTTTAATTTTGATATTTTGGTGGCTTGAAAATTTACTTCCATAATCTTTGAACCAACAAGGTGCAAAACAACTGGAAATTTATAGGATAGTAATAGCAATATTCAGGATAAACAATATTTAGATCGCTTCCATGTTGGCTCTCCTATTCAAAAACCTTTTATATGCTCAATATTTTGTTTAAATTAAGGACAGAGACCCCGCTAAAGACATGGCAAGTTCCAATGGTGCAGTCAGAATTTAATGAGGGTTGACAAAATATCTAAAGGGTTAAAAGTGGTTTTCACCAGCTTTCTATAGCCAAAACCAAGTTAGGGGCTACTAGAATTATGAAACCTTGGATCTCCTTCCAGCAGAAAATTGGACAGTAAAGACTGGAAGTAAATGGACCTCGTAAAGCCTGTTGATAAGTCAGCGCATCCTCATCTATTTCAACCAAATCATTTTGAAAATATTTGAAAGGAATGAGGGGGGGGGGGGCTCCAATAAATTAGTCACATCCTCATCCCTGGAATTTTTCTAATACTGATTTTCATCTTTTTTCATTTTTACAGGTGGTTCGGAAGTTTCCTCAAAGCAGGTCCGTCGAAACCTTTTTAGCAGTTCACCAAAGAAGAATAGAACTTTGTTCAGGTCAAATACAGCCCCTGGTCCTATTAGTGTACCTACTCCACCTCTTAGTGACGGACCACCTGCTGCCAAAGCTTTAAAAGTGAAATCACCACCCAAAGCAGCCAAGGACCCAAGGAAGGAGGTGACGCCTAAAAAGTAAGATTCTCTATCCATACATGTGGTCTTTTAATCTTTCTGTCTCTTTCTTTATAATTAAGAAAGCTTTCAGTTTAAGGATTTAAAGCTGTCGAGGGAAACGTAACAAGCAAGATTTGTATATATATTTTTACTTATTCTGGGATATTCCCACTTTTTCTTTAAAAAAAAAAGCAGTACAGACCAGCCCAGGATTCTTTAGATTTATGTGTGTTGTATACATCAGTTACATCAAGTAATTTAAAATAATTGACCCCCGTTTTCTGGTTTTGATCTTACTTTCCGTATTCTATTCAGTAGATTTCCTACAGTGTTCCATCTTTTACCATCAAAAAAATGTTTTGTAAAAGATCTACAGAATTCCATAGATAAATTGTCAGATCAAAATTCGAAGTCGCATAATCCTTTTTTCTGCTTCTGAGAAATTATCCTTTTCCTCAATTTTCCTTTTTCATCCTTTTTTCATAATCTGATCTTGCTTTGTGTTTTTGTATAATCGATCCTGTTCAACGATTTAACGCTAGATTTTCGTACTTTCTTCCTGGTCAATTATAGATGCCAGCAGTGAATGCTGTATATTCCTGTGGCACTTTTATTTTAACTGAGGAATAAAAATAGTCGAACCCTTATTTTCTATTCCCGACCATATTTTCTCTTTTTCTATAATCGATAGGCCTGGTTTTCTAAAATATTTCTAACTTTTTAATAGCTATAAATAGTGTAATGCAAAATACCACAGATTTTTGTATCCATTTTATTTCAGGTAATAAGAGATAATATTATCTTTGCTTTCTGTCTTTCATTTTGTTTTCTGTTCTATATGATTTTATTGTTTTCATTTTCATGTGCTAAACCGGATTGGGTTACAGGAAAAGATATAGAGGAAAATGTAAAACTTTGTGACATATTGAATGTGAGGGAAGATTTATTTTGTGAGGAAGAATTAGCGATAGTACTAATAGTATAAAGAATAATAAGGTTCAAGGTGCTGATAGTGCGATAAATGAGTTACTTAAATATGGTGGCTCTGAGGTTAGAAATAAGTTACCGATTTTCATGAATATGATTTTATGATTAACATATTAACTCTTAAGCTAATAATTTAGAAGTGCCTGAGTCATCGAACACCTTTGGGCTTCAGTTTTATACATTTTGAGAATGTGCTAAATTCGTTCGCTTTGAGGTTAGAAATAAGATCCTGAAGATTATGAACAAGATTTTTGAAAAAGGAGAGGTACCTAATGATTTTAGGAAAACCTTAATTAAACCACTGTACAAGAAAGGTGACAAGAGTGAGTGTTGTAATTATCGAGTCTCTATAGGCAGCAAATTACTCAGTAATATGATACTTTTTAGACTGAGAAATGCTGTAGACAAAGTTTTGAGAGAAGAATTGTGCAGTTTTAGAAAAGGTAGAGGATGTGTCGACCAAATTTTCACTCTCAGGTTCATAATTGAGAAGTACCTGAGATATCAAACACCTTTGACCCTCAGTTATATAAATTATGAGCAAGCGTTTGAGTCAGCTGATAAAAGAGATTTAGCGAAGGTCTTATCCTTGTATGGTATACCAGACAATTACATTTAAGTGATTAGTGCTATGTACGAGAATAACACTTCTGTGGTTAAGGTAGGAAATGAAGTTAGCTGCTGGTTTTGTATTAAATCAGGAGTTAAGCAGGGCTGTGTTCTATCCCCCTCTATATGGATCATTTTGATCGACTTTGTCTGAAGGAGTAATGGAAGGGCCATGGGAGAATACGGAATCCAATGGGGAAGAAAGTTTCCTGGACTTAGATTATGCTGGTGATTTAAGCATTCTAGATGAAAGTGTGAGCAAAATGAATTAGCTTTTAGAGGTCTTGCGAGTCCAGGATGCTAGAATAGGTTTGAAATTAATCTTAAGAAGACTAAGTTGCTAAGGCTTGGAATAAGTGAAGATGAAAAGGTGACGTTGGGTTACAAAAAGCTTCACTTACCTTCGTAGTTTTATTAGTAAAGACGGTGGGTGCAGTAAAGATGTTAAAAATATAATTTCCAAGGGCCAGGGTGTTTTTTCATAGTTGTAAAAAGTCTGAAAGAATAGGAAGATAAATCTGTGAACCAAGATTTGAATATTGGAAGCTACAGTGATGACAGTGGTCAAACATTGCTCTGAAGCATAGGTGCTCCGAAAAATGGAGGAGCATTTGTTAGATGTTTTCCAGAGAAATTGCCAACGGATTGGTTTGGGTACCCGACTGACTGACCGTATTTCAAACAGTAGGCTGTACGAAAAGTGTGGTTCAATCCTGCATTCTAGGGCTATAATGAGAGAAAGGTAGAGATGGCTAGGGTACATTCCGCAGATGTAGGATGACAGATTGTCCCTTTTCGGCATCCGTTTAGGATTAAACGGAAAGCAGGTTGTCCTTGGTTAGGGTATTAGGGTGTCGTAAGAGAGATTTAACGGAAATGAACATTCTTGTAGGGTATATCTATAAAGAGGGAGCCTTTGAATAGATTGGAATGGAGGATAAGCATGGGTAGCTGTGTTGGCCTCAGGGGGCCTGGTGCTGCGATAAGTGTTAGTAATAGTAGTAGTAGTCGTAGACAATCAATCCTGTACAATCTGTTTTCGACAATATTTCCACTTTTTCGTCTTAGAAACATATATACAGCCATATAATGCTCTAGATGTTTAGACTTAAAGAGTAATAAACAATACAACAGAGTTCTAATAATGCGATGAAAATACTCCAACTGTAAAACCATTCCATGGTAAGTTTGCTTCATTGGTCAGGAAAAAATACCATCCTTTCCCAATTGAAATCAATACTTGTAAATTCACCAACTTTACAACGGAATACAAATCATTGACTTTTGTTAGCGTTAATTTTCGGGTAGCCTTCGAAAAAAAAACAACTAATTTTCTTTCGCGAAAATTTGAGGATGCTTCAAAAATTCCAGGATGCTTCAAAAAATTCCAGGATGCTTCAAAAAATTCGGGAGATTGTGGAAACTCTGTTTCGAGCGTAATTCAATTATGTCTTGTAAGACAAACATCTTCTGGAGAATATCTTCGAGATAAATGCCAGATGATGTATTTCTTGTGTTTTAAATAAAATAAATCTTAAAATAGGCCTAAAACGCAATTGATACCAAGTACATGTTAGCCCTTACCTGAAGTAGTGAACTAAACGTGGTATTTAGCTAGCTATTTCTATATGTGTTTCTTCTTCTTTTTCTTATTCTCTCCTTCCTCTTTTTTGCTTCTTCTTTCTTTTTGTTTGGGTGTCTTCTTCATTCTTTTTGTTTGCGTATATTTTTCTTCTTCTCTTTGGATTGATAACAATACTCCTTGGAACCAAAAGGAACATTAAGATTTGTGGATAAGCATAGCAAAATACGTCATCTATCCAAATTAATAACTGCTTGTTACAGATGTCATTAAATGCCAATGACCATAGCATAGCGGTATTAACACTCAGCTTTATAAACAGAGGACTATGGTTTGAGCTACCCAAAACAATAATGAACATGTTTTGACTGCTTCTCTATTGTAGCGCCAGGGGCTGATCACTGTTGGGTAATACAGGGCCAGGGGTTTAACTCCAGCAGCCACAAGGTATGGCGATAGACTTGCTGTCTGTTCCTGTAAAAAAAAAATACCCGACAACTGAAATCTTTGAAAATCGTCGACTCCCTTTTCGCTATGAATAGCTTTGGGTGTCTTTAATCCTTTTTTTTTATCCTGCTTCCAAGTTTAAATTTCGAAGTAACTTTGAATTAAAGTATTGATAAATTCTCAGTGAAAGCACCTCTGTAACTCTAAATAGTAGGAAACCGCATCTTATAAAATTCCATTTCTGACACTAGACTACAGTTTTTGGTCATTGATTTTTTTAATCAATTAATTAAAAAATTTCCTTGGGATCATTATTGGTCCATAATGTACCTAAGTTTGTGTATTTACGTGTACTGGAATTGTTGTAGAGTTTAAGTATATCAAAAACTTACAATAATAATCGAAGTTTGTTTACTAAGTAATGGATAAAGAAAAAATGCTACGGCACTAGACAGTATAGTCCAAATCGACGGTTCTGATCACTATTCCATGGTCATTGAGCCATGAAGTTCATGGGGGATTGGGGGGCCAGCTATCCGTTGCTTTCGCACACCCTTCCTAAGTAACACATGACGTTCTATCAGTTGAAACAATTGGAACTGGAACTGATCCTTGGAACTGTTTTTAGTTTAAAATCGTGCATACCTTATCAGTGCCTGTGGTCAAGTTAAAACAGTGGCACCCTTGGCGAGAAAATTTTCACCTAAAACCTTTTTAAAATGGTTGCTTCTGATATTTCAATAATACAATAGATGCATGCATAAATATAGTGTCAAAAAGGATTTACTGTGAGGATTTCAAACTCCTTAACTAGTAGTTACAAACATATATTTTGATGAACAGTTGCCTTGCTCGCGATAATCCCCCCCCCTCCTAATAGTGCTGTAGTCATAAAAGCGAAAACGGGCTCAAACCTTATTAGCTTTGTTGATTTGATTTTCTGTGAGTTTGAGGAATATATACAAAAGTGTAAAGTAAGAAATATATTATAAAGAAAACTTTTTAGACAAAGGACCGAGACAATAACCTCCTTCGAAACTTGTAGATGGTGACGATTTTCAAAAAGAATGTAAAAATAATACAAAATAAAGGAATAATTTACTAAATTATACTGATAAAACTTGAATCAAAATTAGTTGAAAAAAAATCCTCAAAGAAAAATGGCCAATTGAAAATATTATGTATTTGATATGCGAAATCTTATTTTGCTCTGGAACAATCATAGCTTTAGCTAAAACCCAATTCTTATGCCTCAAATCTCCCTCTGTCTGCCGAAAGCAGCATCAGCTAGGAAGTAGAATTTTCAGACAAAGAATCAAAGACACAAATATCCTTAGGAAATCGTGAACGATGACGATTTTCGAAAAAAGCCAGACTTTATGTACCTCAAATTTGCCTCAGAGACTATTTCACCCTCCAACCTCAATCCAAGCTCCTGTATTATTATGATGTATGTACGGATGTTCAATCAAACCCCCTAAACCACTTCCGGAATTCGGAATTGTCTTTCTAAACAGCGTTCTTTACATTAAGAAAATCGCCACAACCTAAAATAAACTTCAAATTCGATATAGAGCTGGAGTGGAATAGTTTTTGGACTTGGAATCAGCAAATATTTTTTTTATCGTGTAGTTAAAGAATGATTTTTATACCAATTTGTTTGACGTCAAACCACCTTTTTACCAGACTAGTAAGGCATCGATTATGATTAAACCCCAAAATACGTTCAGTTAGCCTTTAGTATTGGCTCCAAATTCTAATTTATTTTTTTTTTTTAAAAGCCCCCCAAATATATTATACAAATGCTTATACGGGCTTCATATACTTCTGTTAGTATACAGGCTATGTGGATATATGGTGTATTTTTGCTTATGACTATAATGTTTTTGGTAATGTGGGCTTAGGAGCGCTTTTTTCAACTTAATTTCCGGAGCCAATAATTTTTTTTTTGGGGGGGGGGATCTAAGATACTAATGAAATTAGAACCCTGGTTTCAGCCTCTAATTATTCTAATTGAATTCTTGGTGTGAGTTTAAAAAATCAGGAGTTTGTCACTGCCCCCATATATTGCTTGATGACTTTTTATATGCTTTGGGGATTATTTGGTATTTCCGGAAAAAGAATCAGTAAATTATTAAGTAGAACTTGTAGGTACTTTTCTTCAAAAATTCCGTAGAAATCTAATGGTTTTATTATCAAACAAAACTGTGAGCAATTAGCTGATTCTGGTCACATATTCAATTTATGTTTAAGGCTTCTACTTGCAATCAAAGTCTCAAACTGAGATTTCAAAAGAAAATAGGATTTCTACACCTCGAAAAGCTAAAACCCCCTCGAAATCTCCGAAGAAAGGAAGACATCTAGTTAAAACTCCACAGAAAGGTGATTTGCTTCTGAAAACCCCAAAAAGAGATGTTAGAGACTCACCACGAGTGATTAGGAGTCGTTCCATGCCCGGAAGAACGGAAGCAATTCTTGCGCCAGACACGCCGTCTAGAAATGACAGAAAACGGAAGAAGCCTGAAAATTCTCCTTGCGTTCCAGAAACACCTATCAAATCTGGAGGTATTTTTTCCCTTTTTTTTTTTATTTTGGGTTCGGTTTCCGCGGTATTATTTTTAATTATGAATTTCCTCAGTTTTTCTTGAGCTATAAGTTTGCCCTAGTATTTCTCGTCACAAATCGACAACTCAATGACATGCGAAGACTTTATGTTACTGAACTTCCAGTTCTGGAGAGATTATATTAGGGTGACGAGGTTACCTACTTAGATTTCATAGATAGATGGTATATTATGACAGATAGATAGCATATGATGGTACCCATAGATGGCATATTAAGGACTTAAGGACAAAGGAAGTACACAAAAAGGTTTTTCGGCTCAAGATTGTAGTTATTTTACTTAAATAAATAATAGACAGTCTCTCATCTCCGTCCGTAAAAAAAGACTAATTTATTAGTAATTTCATTATTGCTGACTCATACTAATTTGTTAATA
>NW_027066619.1:0-17814 GCF_032884065.1 Artemia franciscana
TTTTCGAGGGTAATAGCTACGTATGTTGGAAAAATGAAGATATTAGACTATTTTATGATTGCACATGGTAAAGAAAGTGCTTAAAGGCTCTTTTCCTATTTCAAAAGTTTTAGTTTTCGAGGGTAATAGCTACGTATGTTGAAAAAATGAAGATATTAGACTATTTTATGATTGCAAATGGTAAAGAATGTGATTAAAGGCTCTTTTCCTATTTCAAAAGTTTTAGTTTTCGAGGGTAATAGCTACGTATGTTGGAAAAATGAAGATATTAGACTATTTTATGATTGCACATGGTAAAGAATGTGCTTAAAGGCTCTTTTCCTATGGCAAAAGTTTTAGTTTTCGAGGGTAATAGCTACGTATGTTGGAAAAATGAAGATATTAGACTATTTTATGATTGCACATGGTAAAGAATGTGATTAAAGGCTCTTTTCCTATGTCAAAAGTTTTAGTTTTCGAGGGTAATAGCTACGTATGTTGAAAAAATGAAGATATTAGACTATTTTATGATTGCAAATGGTAAAGAATGTGATTAAAGGCTCTTTTCCTATGTCAAAAGTTTTAGTTTTCGAGGGTAATAGCTACGTATGTTGAAAAAATGAAGATATTAGACTATTTTATAATTGCAAATGGTAACGAATGTGATTAAAGGCTCTTTTCCTATGTCAAAAGTTTTAGTTTTCGAGGGTAATAGCTAGGTATGTTGGAAAAATGAAGATATTAGACTATTTTATGATTGCACATGGTAAAGAATGTGATTAAAGGCTCTTTTCCTATGTCAAAAGTTATAGTTTTCGAGGGTAATAGCTACGTATGTTGGAAAAATGAAGATATTAGACTAATTTATGATTGCACATGGTAAAGAAAGTGCTTAAAGGCTCTTTTCCTATTTCAAAAGTTTTAGTTTTCGAGGGTAATAGCTACGTATGTTGAAAAAATAAAAATATTAGACTATTTTATGATTGCAAATGGTAAAGAATGTGATTAAAGGCTCTTTTCCGATGTCAAAAGTTTTAGTTTTCGAGGGTAATAGCTACGTATGTTGAAAAAATGAAGATATTAGACTATTTTATAATTGCAAATGGCAACGAATGTGATTAAAGGCTCTTTTCCTATGTCAAAAGTTTTAGTTTTCGAGGGTAATAGCTACGTATGTTGAAAAAATGAAGATATTAGACTATTTTATGATTGCAAATGGTAAAGAATGTGATTAAAGGCTCTTTTCCTATGTCAAAAGTTTTAGTTTTCGAGGGTAATAGCTACGTATGTTGAAAAAATTAAGATATTAGACTATTTTATGATTGGAAATGGTAAAGAATGTGATTAAAGGCTCTTTTCCTATTTCAAAAGTTTTAGTTTTCGAGGGTAATAGCTACGTATGTTGAAAAAATGAAGATATTAGACTGTTTTATGATTGCAAATGGTAAAGAATGTGATTAAAGGCTCTTTTCCTATGTCAAAAATTTTAGTTTTCGAGGGTAATAGCTACGTATGTTGGAAAAATGAAGATATTAGACTATTTTATGATTGCACATGGTAAAGAAAGTGATTAAAGGCTCTTTTCCTATGTCAAAAGTTTTAGTTTTCGAGGGTAATAGCTACGTATGTTGAAAAAAATGAAGATATTAGACTATTTTATGATTGCAAATGGTAAAGAAAGTGCTTAAAGGCTCTTTTCCTATTTCAAAAGTTTTAGTTTTCGAGGGTAATAGCTACTTATGTTGAAAAAATGAAGATATTAGACTATTTTATGATTGCAAATGGTAAAGAATGTGATTAAAGGCTCTTTTCCTATTTCAAAAGTTTTCATTTTCGAGGGTAATAGCTACGTATATTGGAAAAATGAAGATATTAGACTATTTTATGATTGCACATGGTAAAGAATGTGATTAAAGGCTCTTTTCCCTTGTCAAAAGTTTTAGTTTTCGAGGGTAATAGCTACGTATGTTGAAAAAATTAAGATATTAGACTATTTTATGATTGCAAATGGTAAAGAATGTGATTAAAGGCTCTTTTCCTATTTCAAAAGTTTTCGTTTTCGAGGGTAATAGCTACGTATGTTGGAAAAATGAAGATATTAGACTATTTTATGATTGCACATGGTAAAGAATGTGATTAAAGGCTCTTTTCCTATGTCAAAAGTTTTAGTTTTCGAGGGTAATAGCTACGTATGTTGAAAAAATGAAGATATTAGACTATTTTATAATTGCAAATGGTAACGAATGTGATTAAAGGCTCTTTTCCTATGTCAAAAGTTTTATTTTTCGAGGGTAATAGCTACGTATGTTGAAAAAATGAAGATATTAGACTATTTTATAATTGCAAATGGTAACGAATGTGATTAAAGGCTCTTTTCCTATGTCAAAAGTTTTAGTTTTCGAGGGTAATAGCTACGTGTGTTGAAAAAATGAAGATATTAGACTATTTTATGATTGCACATGGTAAAGAATGCGATTAAAGGCTCTTTTCCTATGTCAAAAGTTTTAGTTTTCGAGGGTAATAGCTACGTATGTTGGAAAAATGAGGATATTAGACTATTTTATGATTGCACATGGTAAAGAAAGTGCTTAAAGGCTCTTTTCCTATTTCAAAAGTTTTAGTTTTCGAGGGTAATAGCTACGTATGTTGAAAAAATGAAGATATTAGACTATTTTATAATTGCAAATGGTAACAAATGTGATTAAAGGCTCTTTTCCTATGTCAAAAGTTTTAGTTTTCGAGGGTAATAGCTACGTATGTTGGAAAAATGAAGATATTAGACTATTTTATGATTGCACATGGTAAAGAATGTGATTAAAGGCTCTTTTCCTATGTCAAAAGTTTTAGTTTTCGAGGGTAATAGCTACGTATGTTGGAAAAATGAAGATATTAGATTATTTTATAATTGCACATGGTAAAGAAAGTGCTTAAAGGCTCTTTTCCTATTTCAAAAGTTTTATTTTTCGAGGGTAATAGCTACGTATGTTGAAAAATTGAAGATATTAGACTATTTTATGATTGCAAATGGTAAAGAATGTGATTAAAGGCTCTTTTCCTATGTCAAAAGTTTTAGTTTTCGAGGGTAATAGCTACGTATGTTGAAAAAATGAAGATATTAGACTATTTTATGATTGCAAATGGTAAAGAATGTGATTAAAGGCTCTTTCCCTATGTCAAAAGTTTTAGTTTTCGAGGGTAATAGCTACGTATGTTGAAAAAATGAAGATATTAGACTATTTTATGATTGCAAATGGTAAAGAATGTGATTAAAGGCTCTTTTCCTATTTCAAAAGTTTTAGTTTTCGAGGGTAATAGCTACGTATGTTGGAAAAATGAAGATATTAGACTATTTTATGATTGCACATGGTAAAGAATGTGATTAAAGGCTCTTTTCCTATGTCAAAAGTTTTATTTTTCGAGGGAGATAACTACGTATGTTGAAAAAATGAAGATATTAGACTATTTTATAATTGCAAATGGTAACGAATGTGATTAAAGGCTCTTTTCCTGTGTCAAAAGTTTTAGTTTTCGAGGGTAATAGCTACGTATGTTGGAAAAATGAAGATATTAGACTATTTTATGATTGCACATGGTAAATAATGTGATTAAAGGCTCTTTTCCTATGTAGAAAGTTTTAGTTTTCGAGGGTAATAGCTACGTATGTTGGAAAAATGAAGATATTAGACTATTTTATGATTGTACATGGTAAAGAAAGTGCTTAAAGGCTCTTTTCCTATTTCAAAAGTTTTAGTTTTCGAGGGTAATAGCTACGTATGTTGAAAAAATGAAGATATTAGACTATTTTATGATTGCAAATGGTAAAGAATGTGATTAAAGGCTCTTTTCCTATTTCAAAAGTTTTAGTTTTCGAGGGTAATAGCTACGTATGTTGGAAAAATGAAGATATTAGACTATTTTATGATTGCACATGGTAAAGAATGTGCTTAAAGGCTCTTTTCCTATGGCAAAAGTTTTAGTTTTCGAGGGTAATACCTACGTATGTTGGAAAAATGAAGATATTAGACTATTTTATGATTGCACATGGTAAAGAATGTGATTAAAGGCTCTTTTCCTATGTCAAAAGTTTTAGTTTTCGAGGGTAATAGCTACGTATGTTGAAAAAATGAAGATATTAGACTATTTTATGATTGCAAATGGTAAAGAATGTGATTAAAGGCTCTTTTCCTATGTCAAAAGTTTTAGTTTTCGAGGGTAATAGCTACGTATGTTGAAAAAATGAAGATATTAGACTATTTTATAATTGCAAATGGTAACGAATGTGATTAAATGCTCTTTTCCTATGTCAAAAGTTTTAGTTTTCGAGGGTAATAGCTACGTATGTTGGAAAAATGAAGATATTAGACTATTTTATGATTGCACATGGTAAAGAAAGTGATTAAAGGCTCTTTTCTTATGTCAAAAGTTTTAGTTTTTGAGGGTAATAGCTACGTATGTTGAAAAAATGAAGATATTAGACTATTTTATAATTGCAAATGGTAACGAATGTGATTAAAGGCTCTTTTCCTATGTCAAAAGTTTTAGTTTTCGAGGGTAATAGCTACGTATGTTGAAAAAATGAAGATATTAGACTATTTTATAATTGCAAATGGTAACGAATGTGATTAAAGGCTCTTTTCCTATATCAAAAGTTTTAGTTTTCGAGGGTAATAGCTACGTATGTTGAAAAAATGAAGATATTAGACTATTTTATGATTGCACATGGTAAAGAATGTGATTAAAGGCTCTTTTCCTATGTCAAAAGTTTTAGTTTTCGAGGGTAATAGTATGTTGGAAAAATGAAGATATTAGACTATTTTATGATTGCAAATGGTATAGAATGTGATTAAAGGCTCTTTTCCTATTTCAAAAGTTTTAGTTTTCGAGGGTAATAGCTACGTATGTTGGAAAAATGAAGATATTAGACTATTTTATGATTGCACATGGTAAAGAATGTGATTAAAGGCTCTTTTTCTATGGCAAAAGTTTTAGTTTTCGAGGGTAATAGCTACGTATGTTGAAAAAATGAAGATATTAGACTATTTTATGATTGCAAATGGTAAAGAATGTGATTAAAGGCTCTTTTCCTATGTCAAAAGTTTTAGTTTTCGAGGGTAATAGCTACGTATGTTGAAAAAATGAAGATATTAGACGATTTTATAATTGCAAATGGTAACGAATGTAATTAAAGGCTCTTTTCCTATGTCAAAAGTTTTAGTTTTCGAGGGTAATAGCTACGTATGTTGAAAAAATGAAGATATTAGAGTATTTTATGATTGCAAATGGTAAAGAATGTGATTAAAGGCTCTTTTCCTATGTCAAAAGTTTTAGTTTTCGAGGGTAATAGCTACGTATGTTGGAAAAATGAAGATATTAGACTATTTTATGATCGCACATGGTAAAGAATGTGATTAAAGGCTCTTTTTCTATGGCAAAAGTTTTAGTTTTCGAGGGTAATAGCTACGTATGTTGGAAAAATGAAGATATTAGACTATTTTATGATTACACATGGTAAAGAAAGTGCTTAAAGGCTCTTTTCCTATTTCAAAAGTTTTAGTTTTCGAGGGTAATAGCTACGTATGTTGAAAAAATGAAGATATTAGACTATTTTGTGATTGCAAATGGTAAAGAATGTGATTAAAGGCTCTTTTCCTATGTCAAAAGTTTTAGTTTTCGAGGGTAATAGCCACGTATGTTGGAAAAATGAAGATATTAGACTATTTTATGATTGCACATGGTAAAGAAAGTGATTAAAGGCTCTTTTCATATGTCAAAAGTTTTAGTTTTCGAAGTTAATAGCTACGTATGTTGAAAAAAAGAAGATATTAGACTATTTTATGATTGCAAATGGTAAAGAATGTGATTAAAGGCTCTTTTCCTATGTCAAAAGTTTTAGTTTTCGAGGGTAATAGCTACGTATGTTGAAAAAATGAAGATATTAGACTATTTTATGATTGCAAATGGTAAAGAATGTGATTAAAGGCTCTTTTCCTATGTCAAAAGTTTTAGTTTTCGAGGGTAATAGCTACGTATGTTGAAAAAATGAAGATATTAGACTATTTTATGATTGCACATGGTAAAGAATGTGATTAAAGGCTCTTTTCCTATGTCAAAAGTTTTATTTTTCGAGGGAAATAACTACGTATGTTGAAAAAATGAAGATATTAGACTATTTTATATTTGCAAATGGTAACGAATGTGATTAAAGGCTCTTTTCCTATGTCAAAAGTTTTAGTTTTCGAGGGTAATAGCTACGTATGTTGGAAAAATGAAGATATTAGACTATTTTATGATTGCACATGGTAAAGAATGTGATTAAAGGCTCTTTTCCTATGTAGAAAGTTTTAGTTTTCGAGGGTAATAGCTACGTATGTTGGAAAAATGAAGATATTAGACTATTTTATGATTGCACATGGTAAAGAAAGTGCTTAAAGGCTCTTTTCCTATTTCAAAAGTTTTAGTTTTCGAGGGTAATAGCTACGTATGTTGAAAAAATGAAGATATTAGACTATTTTATGATTGCAAATGGTAAAGAATGTGATTAAAGGCTCTTTTCCTATTTCAAAAGTTTTAGTTTTCGAAGGTAATAGCTACGTATGTTGGAAAAATGAAGATATTAGACTATTTTATGATTGCACATGGTAAAGAATGTGCTTAAAGGCTCTTTTCCTATGGCAAAAGTTTTAGTTTTCGAGGGTAATAGCTACGTATGTTGGAAAAATGAAGATATTAGACTATTTTATGATTGCACATGGTAAAGAATGTGATTAAAGGCTCTTTTCCTATGTCAAAAGTTTTAGTTTTCGAGGGTAATAGCTACGTATGTTGAAAAAATGAAGATATTAGACTATTTTATGATTGCAAATGGTAAAGAATGTGATTAAAGGCTCTTTTCCTATGTCAAAAGTTTTAGTTTTCGAGGGTAATAGCTACGTATGTTGAAAAAATGAAGATATTAGACTATTTTATAATTGCAAATGGTAACGAATGTGATTAAAGGCTCTTTTCCTATGTCAAAAGTTTTAGTTTTCGAGGGTAATAGCTAGGTATGTTGGAAAAATGAAGATATTAGACTATTTTATGATTGCACATGGTAAAGAATGTGATTAAAGGCTCTTTTCCTATGTCAAAAGTTATAGTTTTCGAGGGTAATAGCTACGTATGTTGGAAAAATGAAGATATTAGACTAATTTATGATTGCACATGGTAAAGAAAGTGCTTAAAGGCTCTTTTCCTATTTCAAAAGTTTTAGTTTTCGAGGGTAATAGCTACGTATGTTGAAAAAATAAAAATATTAGACTATTTTATGATTGCAAATGGTAAAGAATGTGATTAAAGGCTCTTTTCCGATGTCAAAAGTTTTAGTTTTCGAGGGTAATAGCTACGTATGTTGAAAAAATGAAGATATTAGACTATTTTATAATTGCAAATGGCAACGAATGTGATTAAAGGCTCTTTTCCTATGTCAAAAGTTTTAGTTTTCGAGGGTAATAGCTACGTATGTTGAAAAAATGAAGATATTAGACTATTTTATGATTGCAAATGGTAAAGAATGTGATTAAAGGCTCTTTTCCTATGTCAAAAGTTTTAGTTTTCGAGGGTAATAGCTACGTATGTTGAAAAAATTAAGATATTAGACTATTTTATGATTGGAAATGGTAAAGAATGTGATTAAAGGCTCTTTTCCTATTTCAAAAGTTTTAGTTTTCGAGGGTAATAGCTACGTATGTTGAAAAAATGAAGATATTAGACTGTTTTATGATTGCAAATGGTAAAGAATGTGATTAAAGGCTCTTTTCCTATGTCAAAAATTTTAGTTTTCGAGGGTAATAGCTACGTATGTTGGAAAAATGAAGATATTAGACTATTTTATGATTGCACATGGTAAAGAAAGTGATTAAAGGCTCTTTTCCTATTTCAAAAGTTTTAGTTTTCGAGGGTAATAGCTACTTATGTTGAAAAAATGAAGATATTAGACTATTTTATGATTGCAAATGGTAAAGAATGTGATTAAAGGCTCTTTTCCTATTTCAAAAGTTTTCGTTTTCGAGGGTAATAGCTACGTATATTGGAAAAATGAAGATATTAGACTATTTTATGATTGCACATGGTAAAGAATGTGATTAAAGGCTCTTTTCCCTTGTCAAAAGTTTTAGTTTTCGAGGGTAATAGCTACGTATGTTGAAAAAATTAAGATATTAGACTATTTTATGATTGCAAATGGTAAAGAATGTGATTAAAGGCTCTTTTCCTATTTCAAAAGTTTTCGTTTTCGAGGGTAATAGCTACGTATGTTGGAAAAATGAAGATATTAGACTATTTTATGATTGCACATGGTAAAGAATGTGATTAAAGGCTCTTTTCCTATGTCAAAAGTTTTAGTTTTCGAGGGTAATAGCTACGTATGTTGAAAAAATGAAGATATTAGACTATTTTATAATTGCAAATGGTAACGAATGTGATTAAAGGCTCTTTTCCTATGTCAAAAGTTTTATTTTTCGAGGGTAATAGCTACGTATGTTGAAAAAATGAAGATATTAGACTATTATATAATTGCAAATGGCAACGAATGTGATTAAAGGCTCTTTTCCTATGTCAAAAGTTTTAGTTTTCGAGGGTAATAGCTACGTGTGTTGAAAAAATGAAGATATTAGACTATTTTATGATTGCACATGGTAAAGAATGCGATTAAAGGCTCTTTTCCTATGTCAAAAGTTTTAGTTTTCGAGGGTAATAGCTACGTATGTTGGAAAAATGAGGATATTAGACTATTTTATGATTGCACATGGTAAAGAAAGTGCTTAAAGGCTCTTTTCCTATTTCAAAAGTTTTAGTTTTCGAGGGTTATAGCTACGTATGTTGAAAAAATGAAGATATTAGACTATTTTATAATTGCAAATGGTAACAAATGTGATTAAAGGCTCTTTTCCTATGTCAAAAGTTTTAGTTTTCGAGGGTAATAGCTACGTATGTTGGAAAAATGAAGATATTAGACTATTTTATGATTGCACATGGTAAAGAATGTGATTAAAGGCTCTTTTCCTATGTCAAAAGTTTTAGTTTTCGAGGGTAATAGCTACGTATGTTGGAAAAATGAAGATATTAGATTATTTTATAATTGCACATGGTAAAGAAAGTGCTTAAAGGCTCTTTTCCTATTTCAAAAGTTTTATTTTTCGAGGGTAATAGCTACGTATGTTGAAAAATTGAAGATATTAGACTATTTTATGATTGCAAATGGTAAAGAATGTGATTAAAGGCTCTTTTCCTATGTCAAAAGCTTTAGTTTTCGAGGGTAATAGCTACGTATGTTGAAAAAATGAAGATATTAGACTATTTTATGATTGCAAATGGTAAAGAATGTGATTAAAGGCTCTTTCCCTATGTCAAAAGTTTTAGTTTTCGAGGGTAATAGCTACGTATGTTGAAAAAATGAAGATATTAGACTATTTTATGATTGCAAATGGTAAAGAATGTGATTAAAGGCTCTTTTCCTATTTCAAAAGTTTTAGTTTTCGAGGGTAATAGCTACGTATGTTGGAAAAATGAAGATATTAGACTATTTTATGATTGCACATGGTAAAGAATGTGATTAAAGGCTCTTTTCCTATGTCAAAAGTTTTATTTTTCGAGGGAGATAACTACGTATGTTGAAAAAATGAAGATATTAGACTATTTTATAATTGCAAATGGTAACGAATGTGATTAAAGGCTCTTTTCCTGTGTCAAAAGTTTTAGTTTTCGAGGGTAATAGCTACGTATGTTGGAAAAATGAAGATATTAGACTATTTTATGATTGCACATGGTAAATAATGTGATTAAAGGCTCTTTTCCTATGTAGAAAGTTTTAGTTTTCGAGGGTAATAGCTACGTATGTTGGAAAAATGAAGATATTAGACTATTTTATGATTGTACATGGTAAAGAAAGTGCTTAAAGGCTCTTTTCCTATTTCAAAAGTTTTAGTTTTCGAGGGTAATAGCTACGTATGTTGAAAAAATGAAGATATTAGACTATTTTATGATTGCAAATGGTAAAGAATGTGATTAAAGGCTCTTTTCCTATTTCAAAAGTTTTAGTTTTCGAGGGTAATAGCTACGTATGTTGGAAAAATGAAGATATTAGACTATTTTATGATTGCACATGGTAAAGAATGTGCTTAAAGGCTCTTTTCCTATGGCAAAAGTTTTAGTTTTCGAGGGTAATACCTACGTATGTTGGAAAAATGAAGATATTAGACTATTTTATGATTGCACATGGTAAAGAATGTGATTAAAGGCTCTTTTCCTATGTCAAAAGTTTTAGTTTTCGAGGGTAATAGCTACGTATGTTGAAAAAATGAAGATATTAGACTATTTTATGATTGCAAATGGTAAAGAATGTGATTAAAGGCTCTTTTCCTATGTCAAAAGTTTTAGTTTTCGAGGGTAATAGCTACGTATGTTGAAAAAATGAAGATATTAGACTATTTTATAATTGCAAATGGTAACGAATGTGATTAAATGCTCTTTTCCTATGTCAAAAGTTTTAGTTTTCGAGGGTAATAGCTACGTATGTTGGAAAAATGAAGATATTAGACTATTTTATGATTGCACATGGTAAAGAAAGTGATTAAAGGCTCTTTTCCTATGTCAAAAGTTTTAGTTTTTGAGGGTAATAGCTACGTATGTTGAAAAAATGAAGATATTAGACTATTTTATAATTGCAAATGGTAACGAATGTGATTAAAGGCTCTTTTCCTATGTCAAAAGTTTTAGTTTTCGAGGGTAATAGCTACGTATGTTGAAAAAATGAAGATATTAGACTATTTTATAATTGCAAATGGTAACGAATGTGATTAAAGGCTCTTTTCCTATATCAAAAGTTTTAGTTTTCGAGGCTAATAGCTACGTATGTTGAAAAAATGAAGATATTAGACTATTTTATGATTGCACATGGTAAAGAATGTGATTAAAGGCTCTTTTCCTATGTCAAAAGTTTTAGTTTTCGAGGGTAATAGTATGTTGGAAAAATGAGGATATTAGACTATTTTATGATTGCACATGGTAAAGAAAGTGCTTAAAGGCTCTTTTCCTATTTCAAAAGTTTTAGTTTTCGAGGGTAATAGCTACGTATGTTGAAAAAATGAAGATATTAGACTATTTTATAATTGCAAATGGTAACGAATGTGATTAAAGGCTCTTTTCCTATGTCAAAAGTTTTAGTTTTCGAGGGTAATAGCTACGTGTGTTGAAAAAATGAAGATATTAGACTATTTTATAATTGCACATGGTAAAGAATGTGATTAAAGGCTCTTTTCCTATGTCAAAAGTTTTAGTTTTCGAGGGTAATAGCTACGTATGTTGGAAAAATGAGGATATTAGACTATTTTATGATTGCACATGGTAAAGAAAGTGCTTAAAGGCTCTTTTCCTATTTCAAAAGTTTTAGTTTTCGAGGGTAATAGCTACGTATGTTGAAAAAATGAAGATATTAGACTATTTTATAATTGCAAATGGTAACAAATGTGATTAAAGGCTCTTTTCCTATGTCAAAAGTTTTAGTTTTTGAGGGTAATAGCTACGTATGTTGGAAAAATGAAGATATTAGACTATTTTATGATTGCACATGGTAAAGAATGTGATTAAAGGCTCTTTTCCTATGTCAAAAGTTTTAGTTTTCGAGGGTAATAGCTACGTATGTTGGAAAAATGAAGATATTAGATTATTTTATGATTGCACATGGTAAAGAATGTGATTAAAGGCTCTTTTCCTATGTCAAAAGTTTTAGTTTTCGAGGGTAATAGCTACGTATGTTGAAAAAATGAAGATATTAGACTATTTTATGATTGCAAATGGTAAAGAATGTGATTAAAGGCTCTTTCCCTATGTCAAAAGTTTTAGTTTTCGAGGGTAATAGCTACGTATGTTGAATAAATGAAGATATTAGACTATTTTATGATTGCAAATGGTAAAGAATGTGATTAAAGGCTCTTTTCCTATTTCAAAAGTTTTAGTTTTCGAGGGTAATAGCTACGTATGTTGGAAAAATGAAGATATTAGACTATTTTATTTTATAATTGCACATGGTAAAGAAAGTGCTTTTCATGGTAAAGAGGGTAATAGCTACGTATGTTGGAAAAATGAAGATATTAGACTATTTTATGATTGCACATGGTAAAGAATGTGATTAAAGGCTCTTTTCCTATGTCAAAAGTTTTAGTTTTCGAGGGTAATAGCTACGTATGTTGAAAAAATGAAGATATTAGACTATTTTATGATTGCACATGGTAAAGAATGTGATTAAAGGCTCTTTTCCTATGTCAAAAGTTTTAGTTTTCGACGGTAATAGCTACGTATGTTGAAAAAATGAAGATATTAGACTATTTTATGATTGCACATGGTAAAGAATGTGATTAAAGGCTCTTTTCCTATGTCAAAAGTTTTAGTTTTCGAGAGTAATAGCTATGTATGTTGAAAAAATGAAGATATTAGACTATTTTATGATTGCAAATGGTAAAGAAGGTCATTAAAGGCTCTTTTCTTATGTCAAAAGTTTTAGTTTTCGAGGGTAATAGCTACGTATGTTGGAAAAATGAAGATATTTAGACTATTTTATGATTGCACATGGTAAAGAATGTGATTAAAGGCTCTTTTTCTATGGCAAAAGTTTTAGTTTTCGAGGGTAATAGCTACGCATGTTGAAAAAATGAAGATATTAGACTATTTTATGATTGCAAATGTTAAAGAATGTGATTAAAGGCTCTTTTCCTATGTCAAAAGTTTTAGTTTTCGAGGGTAATAGCTACGTATGTTGAAAAAATGAAGATATTAGACTATTTTATAATTGCAAATGGTAACGAATGTGATTAAAGGCTCTTTTCCTATGTCAAAAGTTTTAGTTTTCGAGGGTAATAGCTACGTATGTTGAAAAAATGAAGATATTAGACTATTTTATGATTGCAAATGGTAAAGAATGTGATTAAAGGCTCTTTTCCTATGTCAAAAGTTTTAGTTTTCGAGGGTAATAGCTACGTATGTTGGAGAAATGAAGATATTAGACTATTTTATGATTGCACATGGTAAAGAATGTGATTAAAGGCTCTTTTTCTATGGCAAAAGTTTTAGTTTTCGAGGGTAATAGCTACGTATGTTGAAAAACTGAAGATATTAGACTATTTTATGATTGCAAATGGTAAAGAATGTGATTAAAGGCTCTTTTCCTATGTCAAAAGTTTTAGTTTTCGAGGGTAATAGCTACGTATGTTGAAAAAATGAAGATATTAGACTATTTTATGATTGCAAATGGTAAAGAATGTGATTAAAGGCTCTTTTCCTATGTCAAAAGTTTTAGTTTTCGAGGGTAATAGCTACGTATGTTGGAAAAATGAAGATATTAGACTATTTTATGATTGCACATGGTAAAGAATGTGATTAAAGGCTCTTTTCCTATGGCAAAAGTTTTAGTTTTCGAGGGTAATAGCTACGTATGTTGGAAAAATGAAGATATTAGACTATTTTATGATTGCACATGGTAAAGAATGTGATTAAAGGCTCTTTTCCTATTTCAAAAGTTTTAGTTTTCGAGGGTAATAGCTACGTATGTTGAAAAAATGAAGATATTAGACTATTTTATGATTGCAAATGGTAAAGAATGTGATTAAAGGCTCTTTTCCTATGTCAAAAGTTTTAGTTTTCGAGGGTAATAGCTACGTATGTTGAAAAAATGAAGATATTAGACTATTTTATGATTGCAAATGGTAAAGAATGTGATTAAAGGCTCTTTTCCTATTTCAAAAGTTTTAGTTTTCGAGGGTAATAGCTACGTATGTTGAAAAAATGAAGATATTAGACTATTTTATGATTGCACATGGTAAAGAATGTGATTAAAGGCTCTTTTCCTATGTCAAAAGTTTTAGTTTTCGAGGGGTAATAGCTACGTATGTTGAAAAAATGAAGATATTAGACTATTTTATGTTGCAAATGGTAAAGAATGTGATTAAAGGCTCTTTTCCTATGTCAAAAGTTTTAGTTTTCGAGGGTAATAGCTACGTATGTTGGAAAAATGAAGATATTAGACTATTTTATGATTGCACATGGTAAAGAATGTGATTAAAGGCTCTTTTCCTATGTCAAAAGTTTTAGTTTTCGAGGGTAATAGCTACGTATGTTGGAAAAATGAAGATATTAGACTATTTTATGATTGCAAATGGTAAAGAATGTGATTAAAGGCTCTTTTCCTATTTCAAAAGTTTTAGTTTTCGAGGGTAATAGCTACGTATGTTGAAAAAATGAAGATATTAGACTATTTTATGATTGCAAATGGTAAAGAATGTGATTAAAGGCTCTTTTCCTATGTCAAAAGTTTTAGTTTTCGAGGGTAATAGCTACGTATGTTGAAAAAATGAAGATATTAGACTATTTTATGATTGCAAATGGTAAAGAATGTGATTAAAGGCTCTTTTCCTATGTCAAAAGTTTTAGTTTTCGAGGGTAATAGCTACGTATGTTGGAAAAATGAAGATATTAGACTATTTTATGATTGCACATGGTAAAGAATGTGATTAAAGGCTCTTTTCCTATGTCAAAAGTTTTAGTTTTCGAGGGTAATAGCTACGTATGTTGGAAAAATGAAGATATTAGACTATTTTATGATTGCACATGGTAAAGAAAGTGCTTAAAGGCTCTTTTCCTATTTCAAAAGTTTTAGTTTTCGAGGGTAATAGCTACGTATGTTGAAAAAATGAAGATATTAGACTATTTTATGATTGCAAATGGTAAAGAATGTGATTAAAGGCTCTTTTCCTATTTCAAAAGTTTTAGTTTTCGAGGGTAATAGCTACGTATGTTGGAAAAATGAAGATATTAGACTATTTTATGATTGCACATGGTAAAGAATGTGATTAAAGGCTCTTTTCCTATGTCAAAAGTTTTAGTTTTCGAGGGTAATAGCTACGTATGTTGGAAAAATGAAGATATTAGACTATTTTATGATTGCACATGGTAAAGAATGTGATTAAAGGCTCTTTTCCTATGTCAAAAGTTTTAGTTTTCGAGGGTAATAGCTACGTATGTTGAAAAAATGAAGATATTAGACTATTTTATGATTGCAAATGGTAAAGAATGTGATTAAAGGCTCTTTTCCTATGTCAAAAGTTTTAGTTTTCGAGGGTAATAGCTACGTATGTTGAAAAAATGAAGATATTAGACTATTTTATGATTGCAAATGGTAAAGAATGTGATTAAAGGCTCTTTTCCTATTTCAAAAGTTTTAGTTTTCGAGGGTCATAGCTACGTATGTTGAAAAAATGAAGATATTAGACTATTTTATGATTGCAAATGGTAAAGAATGTGATTAAAGGCTCTTTTCCTATGTCAAAAGTTTTAGTTTTCGAGGGTAATAGCTACGTATGTTGAAAAAATGAAGATATTAGACTATTTTATGATTGCAAATGGTAAAGAATGTGATTAAAGGCTCTTTTCCTATGTCAAAAGTTTTAGTTTTCGAGGGTAATAGCTACGTATGTTGGAAAAATGAAGATATTAGACTATTTTATGATCGCACATGGTAAAGAATGTGATTAAAGGCTCTTTTTCTATGGCAAAAGTTTTAGTTTTCGAGGGTAATAGCTACGTATGTTGGAAAAATGAAGATATTAGACTATTTTATGATTGCACATGGTAAAGAAAGTGCTTAAAGGCTCTTTTCCTATTTCAAACATTTTAGTTTTCGAGGGTAATAGCTACGTATGTTGAAAAAATGAAGATATTAGACTATTTTATGATTACAAATGGTAAAGAATGTGATTAAAGGCTCTTTTCCTATGTCAAAAGTTTTAGTTTTCGAGGGTAATAGCTACGTATGTTGAAAAAATGAAGATATTAGACTATTTTATGATTGCAAATGGTAAAGAATGTGATTAAAGGCTCTTTTCCTATTTCAAAAGTTTTAGTTTTCGAGGGTCATAGCTACGTTTGTTGAAAAAATGAAGATATTAGACTATTTTATGATTGCACATGGTAAAGAATGTGCTTAAAGGCTCTTTTCCTATGGCAAAAGTTTTAGTTTTCGAGGGTAATAGCTACGTATGTTGGAAAAATGAAGATATTAGACTATTTTATGATTGCACATGGTAAAGAATGTGATTAAAGGCTCTTTTCCTATGTCAAAAGTTTTAGTTTTCGAGGGTAATAGCTACGTATATTGAAAAAATGAATATATTAGACTATTTTATGTTTGCAAATGGTAAAGAATGTGATTAAAGGCTCTTTTCCTATGTCAAAAGTTTTAGTTTTCGAGGGTAATAGCTACGTATGTTGGAAAAATGAAGATATTAGACTATTTTATGATTGCAAATGGTAAAGAATGTGATTAAAGGCTCTTTTCCTATGTCAAAAGTTTTAGTTTTCGAGGGTAATAGCTACGTATGTTGAAAAAATGAAGATATTAGACTATTTTATGATTGCAAATGGTAAAGAATGTGATTAAAGGCTCTTTTCCTATGTCAAAAGTTTTATTTTTCGAGGGTAATAGCCACGTATGTTGAAAAAATGAAGATATTAGACTATTTTATAATTGCAAATGGTAACGAATGTGATTAAAGGCTCTTTTCCTATGTCAAAAGTTTTAGTTTTCGAGGGTAATAGCTACGTATGTTGGAAAAACGAAGATATTAGACTATTTTATGATTGCACATGGTAAAGAATGTGATTAAAGGCTCTTTTCCTATGTCAAAAGTTTTAGTTTTAGAGGGTAATAGCTACGTATGTAGGAAAAATGAAGATATTAGACCATTTTATGATTGCACATGGTAAAGAAAGTGCTTAAAGGCTCTTTTCCTATTTCAAAAGTTTTAGTTTTCGAGGGTAATAGCTACGTATGCTGAAAAAATGAAGATATTAGACTATTTTATGATTGCAAATGGTAAAGAATGTGATTAAAGGCTCTTTTCCTATTTCAAAAGTTTTAGTTTTCGAGGGTAATAGCTACGTATGTTGGAAAAATGAAGATATTAGACTATTTTATGATTGCACATGGTAAAGAATGTGCTTAAAAGGCTCTTTTCCTATGGCAAAAGTTTTAGTTTTCGAGGGTGATAGCTACGTATGTTGGAAAAATGAAGATATTAGACTATTTTATGATTGCACATGGTAAAGAATGTGATTAAAGGCTCTTTTCCTATGTCAAAAGTTTTAGTTTTTGAGGGTAATAGCTACGTATGTTGAAAAAATGAAGATATTAGACTATTTTATGATTGCAAATGGTAAAGAATGTGATTAAAGGCTCTTTTCCTATGTCAAAAGTTTTAGTTTTCGAGGGTAATAGCTACGTATGTTGAAAAAATGAAGATATTAGACTATTTTATAATTGCAAATGGTAACGAATGTGATTAAAGGCTCTTTTCCTATGTCAAAAGTTTTAGTTTTCGAGGGGTAATAGCTACGTATGTTGGAAAAATGAAGATATTAGACTATTTTATGATTGCACATGGTAAAGAATGTGATTAAAGGCTCTTTTCCTATGTCAAAAGTTTTAGTTTTTGAGGGTAATAGCTACGTATGTTGGAAAAATGAAGATATTAGACTAATTCATGATTGCACATGGTAAAGAAAGTGCTTAAAGGCTCTTTTCCTATTTCAAAAGTTTTAGTTTTCGAGGGTAATAGCTACGTATGTTGAAAAAATGAAGACATTAGACTATTTTATGATTGCAAATGGTAAAGAATGTGATTAAAGGCTCTTTTCCTATGTCAAAAGTTTTAGTTTTCGAGGGTAATAGCTACGTATGTTGAAAAAATGAAGATATTAGACTATTTTATAATTGCAAATGGTAACGAATGTGATTAAAGGCTCTTTCCTATG
>NW_027066620.1:0-17812 GCF_032884065.1 Artemia franciscana
AAATAGTCTAATTTCCACAGACGTAGCTATTACCCCCGAAAACTAATACTTTTGAAATAGGAAAAGAGCCTTTAATCACATTCTTTACCATGTGCAATCATAAAATAGTCTAATATCTTCATGTTTTCTGTGGACGTAGCTATTACCCCCTAAAACTAAAACTTTTGAAATAGCAAAAGAGCCTTTAATCACATTCTTTACTATTTGCAATCATAAAATAGTCTAATATCTTCATTTTTTCCACAGACGTAGCTATTACCCTCGAAAACTAATACTTTTGAAATAGGAAAAGAGCCTTTAATCACATTCTTTACCATGTGCAATCATAAGATAGTCTAATATCTTCATGTTTTCCACGGACGTAGCTATTACCCCCGAAAACTAAAACTTTTGAAATACGAAAAGAGCCTTTAATCACATTCTTTACAATTTGCAATCATAAAATAGTATAATATCTTCATTTTTTCCACGGACGTAGCTATTACCCCCGAAAACTAAAACTTTTGAAATAGGAAAAGAGCCTTTAATCACATTCTTTGCCATGTGCAATCATAAGATAGTCTAATATCTTCATGTTTTCCACGGACGTAGCTATTACTCCTGAAAACTAAAACTTTTGAAATACGAAAAGAGCCTTTAATCACATTCTTTACCATTTGCAATCATAAAATAGTATAATATCTTTATTTTTTCCACGGACGTAGCTATTACCCCCAAAAACTAAAACTTTTGAAATAGGAAAAGAGCCTTTAATCACATTCTTTGCCATTTGCAATGATAAAATAGTCTAATATCTTCATTTTTTCCACAGACGTAGCTATTTCCTTCGAAAACTAAAACTTTTGAAATAGGAAAAGAGCCTTTAATCACATTCTTTACCATTTGCAATCATAAAATAGTCTAGTATCTTAATTTTTTCCACAGACGTAGCTATTACCCCCGAAAACTAAAACTTTTGAAATAGGAAAGGTAAAGGTAAAGGATACGGCATTAGACTTTACAGTCCCTACCGGCGGTGCTGATCTCCGTTTCTTGGCCCTTCAGCCAGGAAGTGCAATGGGGGGTTGGGGGCCAGCCAACCTGTGCTTTCGCACACCCTTCCTGTTTACCTTCCCCAGATTTCTCCAGGTAACCATTTAGAGCTGAGTCGACTCTGGCTAAGCTTAGAGAGTCACGCCACTGACCCCCGTCCCAACTGAAGAATTGGGTACACTGGGATTCGAACCCGCGTCCTCTCAGACAAAGGATCCCGAATCCAGCGCACCAACCAACTCGGCCAGGACGGCCGAGGAAAAAAGGAAAAGAGCCTATAATCACAATCTTTACCATTTGCAATTATAAAATAGTCTAATATCTTCATTTTTTCCACGGACGTAGCTATTACCCCCGAAAACTAAAACTTTTGAAATAGGAAAAGAGCCTTTAATCACATTCTTTTCCATTTGCAATCATAAAATAGTCTAATATCTTCATTTTTTCAACAGACGTAGCTATTATCCTCAAAAACTAAAACTTTTGAAATAGGAAAAGAGCCTTTAATCACATTCTTTACCATTTGCAATCATAAAATAGTCTAATATCTTCATTTTTTTCACAGACTTCTGAAATAGGAAAAGAGCCTTTAATCACATTCTTTACCAATTGCAATCATACAATAGTCTAATATCTTCATTTTTTCCACAGACGTAGCTATTACCCCCGAAAACTAAAACTTTTGAAATAAGAAAAGAGCCTTTAATCACATTCTTTACCATTTGCAATCATAAAATAGTCTAATATCTTCATTTTTTCCACAGACATAGCTATTACCCCCGAAAACTAAAACTTTTGAAATAGGAACAGAGCCTTTAATCACATTCTTTACCATTTGCAATCATAAAATAGTCTAATATCTTCATTTTTTCCACGGACGTACCTATTATACCCGAAAACTAAAACTTTTGAAATAGGAAAAGAGCCTTTAATCATATTCTTTACCATTTGCAATCATAAAATAGTCTAATATCTTCATTTTTTCCACAGACGTAGCTATTACCCCCGAAAACTAAAACTTTTGAAATAGGAAAAGAGCCTTTAATCACATTCTTTACCATTTGCAATCATAAAATAGTCTAATATTCTCATTTTTTTCACAGACATAGCTATTACCCTCGAAAACTAAAACTTTTGAAATAGGAAAAGAGCCTTTAATCACATTCTTTACCATATGCAATCATAAAATAGTCTAATATCTTCATTTTTTCCACAGACGTAGCTATTACCCTCGAAAACTAATACTTTTGAAATAGGAATAGAGTCTTTAATCACATTCTTTACCATGTGCAATCATAAAATAGTCTAATATCTTCATGTTTTCTACAGACGTAGCTATTACACCCGAAAACTAAAACTTTTGAAATAGGAAAAGAGCCTTTAATCACATTCTTTACCATTTGCAATCATAAAATAGTCTAATATCTTCATTTTTTCCACAGACATAGCTATTACCCTCGAAAACTAAGACTTTTGAAATAGGAAAAGAGCCTTTAATCACATTCTTTACCATTTACAATCATAAAATAGTCTAATATCTTCATTTTTTCGACAGACATAGCTATTACCCTCGAAAACTAAAACCTTTGAAATAGGAAAAGAGCCTTTAATCACATTCTTTACCATTTGCAATCATAAAACAGTCTAATATCTTCATTTTTCCACAGGCATAGCTATTACCCTCGAAAACTAAAACTTTTGAAATAGGAAAAGAGCAATTAATCACATTCTTTACCATTTGCAATTATACAATAGTCTAATATCTTCATTTTTTCCACAGACGTAGGTATTACCCCCGAAAACTAAAACTTTTGAAATAGGAAAAGAGCCTTTAATCACATTCTTTACCATTTGAATCATAAAATAGTCTAATATCTTCATTTTTTCCACGGACGTACCTATTATACCCGAAAACTAAAACTTTTGAAATAGGAAAAGAGCCTTTAATCATATTCTTTACCATTTGCAATCATAAAATAGTCTAATATCTTCATTTTTTCCACAGACGTAGCTATTACCCCCGAAAACTAAAACTTTTGAAAAAGGAAAAGAGCCTTTAATCACATTCTTTACCATTTGCAATCATGAAATAGTCTAATATCTTCATTTTTTCACAGACGTAGCTATTACCCCGAAAACTAAAACTTTTTATATAGGAAAAGAGCCTTTAATCACATTCTTTACCATTTGCAATCATAAAATAGTCTAATATCTTCATTTTTTCCACAGACGTAGCTATTACCCCCGAAAACTAACACTTTTGAAATAGAAAAAGAGCCTTTAATCACATTCTTTACCATGTGCAATCATAAAATAGTCTAATATCTTCATGTTTTCTGTGGACGTAGCTATTACCCCCTAAAACTAAAACTTTTGAAATAGCAAAAGAGCCTTTAATCACATTCTTTACCATGTGCAATCATAAAATAGTCTAATATCTTCATTTTTTCCACAGACGTAGCTATTACCCTCGAAAACTAATACTTTTGAAATAGGAAAAGAGCCTTTAATCACATTCTTTACCATTTGCAATCATAAAATAGTCTAATATCTTCATTTTTTCCACAGACATAGCTATTACCCTCGAAAACTAAGACTTTTGAAATAGGAAAAGAGCCTTTAATCACATTCTTTACCATTTGCATCATGGAATAGTCTAATATCTTCATTTTTTCGACAGACATAGCTATTACCCTCGAAAACTAAAATCTTTGAAATAGGAAAAGAGCCTTTAATCACATTCTTTACCATTTGCAATCATAAAACAGTCTAATATCTTCATTTTTTCCACAGGCATAGCTATTACCCTCGAAAACTAAAACTTTTGAAATAGGAAAAGAGCCTTTAATCACATTCTTTACCGTTTGCAATCATAAATAGTCTAATATCTTCATTTTTTCCACAGACGTAGCTATTACCCCCGAAAACTAAAACTTTTGAAATAGGAAAAGAGCCTTTAATCACATTCTTTACCATTTGCAATCATAAAATAGTCTAATATCTTCATTTTTTCCACGGACGTAGCTATTACCCCGAAAACTAAAACTTTTGAAATAGGAAAAGAGCCTTTAATCACATTCTTTACCATTTGCAATCATAAAATAGTCTAATATCTTCACAGACGTAGCTATTACCCCCGAAAACTAAAACTTTTGAAATAGGAAAAGAGCCTTTAATCACATTCTTTACCATTGCAATCATAAAATAGTCTAATATCTTCATTTTTTCCACAGACGTAGCTATTACCCCCTAAAACTAAAACTTTTGAAATAGGAAAAGAGCCTTTAATCACATTCTTTACCATTGCAATCATAAAATAGTCTAATATCTTCATTTTTTCCACAGACGTAGCTATTACCCTCGAAAACTAAAACTTTTGAAATAGGAAAAGAGCCTTTAATCACATTCTTTACCATTTGCAATCATAAATAGTCTAATATCTTCATTTTTCCACGGACGTAGCTATTACCCCCGAAAACTAAAACTTTTGAAATAGGAAAAGAGCCTTTAATCACATTCTTTACCATTTGCAATCATAAAATAGTCTAATATCTTCATTTTTTCCACAGACGTAGCTATTACCCCCGAAAACTAAAACTTTTGAAATAGGAAAAGAGCCTTTAATCACATTCTTTACCATTTGCAATCATAAAATAGTCTAATATCTTCATTTTTTCCACGACGTAGCTATTACCCCCTAAAACTAAAACTTTTGAAATAGGAAAAGAGCCTTTAATCACATTCTTTACCATTTGCAATCATAAAATAGTCTAATATCTTCATTTTTTCCACAGACGTAGCTATTACCCCCGAAAACTAAAACTTTTGAAATAGGAAAAGAGCCTTTAATCACATTCTTTACCATTTGCAATCATAAAATAGTCTAATATCTTCATTTTTTCCACGGACGTAGCTATTACCCGAAAACTAAAACTTTTGAAATAGGAAAAGAGCCTTTAATCACATTCTTTACCATTTGCAATCATAAAATAGTCTAATATCTTCATTTTTTCCACAGACGTAGCTATTACCCCCGAAAACTAAAACTTTTGAAATAGGAAAAGAGCCTTTAATCACATTCTTTACCATTTGCAATCATAAAATAGTCTAATATCTTCATTTTTTCCACAGACGTAGCTATTACCCCGAAAACTAAAACTTTTGAAATAGGAAAAGAGCCTTTAATCACATTCTTTACCATTTGCAATCATAAAATAGTCTAATTTTCCACAGACGTAGCTATTACCCCCGAAAACTAAAACTTTTGAAATAGGAAAAGAGCCTTTAATCACATTCTTTACCATGTGCAATCATAAAATAGTCTAATATCTTCATTTTTCTGACGTAGCTATTACCCCGAAAACTAAAACTTTTGAAATAGGAAAAGAGCCTTTAATCACATTCTTTACCATTTGCAATCATAAAATAGTCTAATATCTTCATTTTTTCCACAGACGTAGCTATTACCCTCGAAAACTAAACTTTTGAAATAGGAAAAGAGCCTTTAATCACATTCTTTACCATTTGCAATCATAAAATAGTCTAATATCTTCATTTTTTCCACAGACGTAGCTATTACCCCGAAAACTAAAACTTTTGAAATAGGAAAAGAGCCTTTAATCACATTCTTTACCATTTGCAATCATAAAATAGTCTAATATCTTCATTTTTTCCACAGACATAGCTATTACCCTCGAAAACTAAAACTTTTGAAATAGGAAAAGAGCCTTTAATCACATTCTTTACCATTTGCAATCATAAAATAGTCTAATATCTTCATTTTTTCCACAGGTAGCTATTACCCCGAAAACTAAAACTTTTGAAATAGGAAAAGAGCCTTTAATCACATTCTTTACCATTTGCAATCATAAAATAGTCTAATATCTTCATTTTTTCCACAGACGTAGCTATTACCCCCGAAAACTAAAACTTTTGAAATAGGAAAAGAGCCTTTAATCACATTCTTTACCATTTGCAATCATAAAATAGTCTAATATCTTCATTTTTTCCACAGACGTAGCTATTACCCCGAAAACTAAAACTTTTGAAATAGGAAAAGAGCCTTTAATCACATTCTTTACCATTTGCAATCATAAAATAGTCTAATATCTTCATTTTTTCCACGGACGTAGCTATTACCCCCGAAAACTAAAACTTTTGAAATAGGAAAAGAGCCTTTAATCACATTCTTTACCATTTGCAATCATAAAATAGTCTAATATCTTCATTTTTTCCACAGACGTAGCTATTACCCCCGAAAACTAAAACTTTTGAAATAGGAAAAGAGCCTTTAATCACATTCTTTACCATTGCAATCATAAAATAGTCTAATATCTTCATTTTTTCCACAGACGTAGCTATTACCCTCGAAAACTAAAACTTTTGAAATAGGAAAAGAGCCTTTAATCACATTCTTTACCATTTGCAATCATAAAATAGTCTAATATCTTCATTTTTTCCACAGACGTAGCTATTACCCCGAAAACTAAAACTTTTGAAATAGGAAAAGAGCCTTTAATCACATTCTTTACCATTTGCAATCATAAAATAGTCTAATATCTTCATTTTTTCCACAGACGTAGCTATTACCCCCGAAAACTAAAACTTTTGAAATAGGAAAAGAGCCTTTAATCACATTCTTTACCATTTGCAATCATAAAATAGTCTAATATCTTCATTTTTTCCACAGGACGTAGCTATTACCCCGAAAACTAAAACTTTTGAAATAGGAAAAGAGCCTTTAATCACATTCTTTACCATTTGCAATCATAAAATAGTCTAATATCTTCATTTTTTCCACAGACGTAGCTATTACCCCGAAAACTAAAACTTTTGAAATAGGAAAAGAGCCTTTAATCACATTCTTTACCATTTTTCTACAGACGTAGCTATTACCCCCGAAAACTAAAACTTTTGAAATAGGAAAAGAGCCTTTAATCACATTCTTTACCATTTGCAATCATAAAATAGTCTAATATCTTCATTTTTTCCACAGACGTAGCTATTACCCCCGAAAACTAAAACTTTTGAAATAGGAAAAGAGCCTTTAATCACATTCTTTACCATTTGCAATCATAAAATAGTCTAATATCTTCATTTTTTCCACAGACGTAGCTATTACCCCCGAAAACTAAAACTTTTGAAATAGGAAAAGAGCCTTTAATCACATTCTTTACCATTTGCAATCATAAAATAGTCTAATATCTTCATTTTTTCCACGACGTAGCTATTACCCCCGAAAACTAAAACTTTTGAAATAGGAAAAGAGCCTTTAATCACATTCTTTACCATTTGCAATCATAAAATAGTCTAATATCTTCATTTTTTCCACAGACGTAGCTATTACCCCGAAAACTAAAACTTTTGAAATAGGAAAAGAGCCTTTAATCACATTCTTTACCATTTGCAATCATAAAATAGTCTAATATCTTCATTTTTTCCACAGACGTAGCTATTACCCCGAAAACTAAAACTTTTGAAATAGGAAAAGAGCCTTTAATCACATTCTTTACCATTTGCAATCATAAAATAGTCTAATATCTTCATTTTTTCCACAGACGTAGCTATTACCCTCGAAAACTAAAACTTTTGAAATAGGAAAAGAGCCTTTAATCACATTCTTTACCATTTGCAATCATAAAATAGTCTAATATCTTCATTTTTTCCACAGACGTAGCTATTACCCCCGAAAACTAAAACTTTTGAAATAGGAAAAGAGCCTTTAATCACATTCTTTACCATTTGCAATCATAAAATAGTCTAATATCTTCATTTTTTCCACAGACGTAGCTATTACCCCGAAAACTAAAACTTTTGAAATAGGAAAAGAGCCTTTAATCACATTCTTTACCATTTGCAATCATAAAATAGTCTAATATCTTCATTTTTTCCACAGACGTAGCTATTACCCCCGAAAACTAAAACTTTTGAAATAGGAAAAGAGCCTTTAATCACATTCTTTACCATTTGCAATCATAAAATAGTCTAATATCTTCATTTTTTCCACAGACGTAGCTATTACCCCCGAAAACTAAAACTTTTGAAATAGGAAAAGAGCCTTTAATCACATTCTTTACCATTTGCAATCATAAAATAGTCTAATATCTTCATTTTTTCCACAGACGTAGCTATTACCCCCGAAAACTAAAACTTTTGAAATAGGAAAAGAGCCTTTAATCACATTCTTTACCATTTGCAATCATAAAATAGTCTAATATCTTCATTTTTTCCACAGACGTAGCTATTACCCCCGAAAACTAAAACTTTTGAAATAGGAAAAGAGCCTTTAATCACATTCTTTACCATTTGCAATCATAAAATAGTCTAATATCTTCATTTTTTCCACAGACGTAGCTATTACCCTCGAAAACTAAAACTTTTGAAATAGGAAAAGAGCCTTTAATCACATTCTTTACCATTTGCAATCATAAAATAGTCTAATATCTTCATTTTTTCCACAGACGTAGCTATTACCCCGAAAACTAAAACTTTTGAAATAGGAAAAGAGCCTTTAATCACATTCTTTACCATTTGCAATCATAAAATAGTCTAATATCTTCATTTTTTCCACAGACATAGCTATTACCCCGAAAACTAAAACTTTTGAAATAGGAAAAGAGCCTTTAATCACATTCTTTACCATTTGCAATCATAAAATAGTCTAATATCTTCATTTTTTCCACAGACGTAGCTATTACCCCGAAAACTAAAACTTTTGAAATAGGAAAAGAGCCTTTAATCACATTCTTTACCATTTGCAATCATAAAATAGTCTAATATCTTCATTTTTTCCACAGACGTAGCTATTACCCCCGAAAACTAAAACTTTTGAAATAGGAAAAGAGCCTTTAATCACATTCTTTACCATTTGCAATCATAAAATAGTCTAATATCTTCATTTTTTCCACAGACGTAGCTATTACCCCCGAAAACTAAAACTTTTGAAATAGGAAAAGAGCCTTTAATCACATTCTTTACCATTTGCAATCATAAAATAGTCTAATATCTTCATTTTTTCCACAGACGTAGCTATTACCCCCGAAAACTAAAACTTTTGAAATAGGAAAAGAGCCTTTAATCACATTCTTTACCATTTGCAATCATAAAATAGTCTAATATCTTCATTTTTTCCACAGACGTAGCTATTACCCCCGAAAACTAAAACTTTTGAAATAGGAAAAGAGCCTTTAATCACATTCTTTACCATTTGCAATCATAAAATAGTCTAATATCTTCATTTTTTCCACAGACGTAGCTATTACCCCGAAAACTAAAACTTTTGAAATAGGAAAAGAGCCTTTAATCACATTCTTTACCATTTGCAATCATAAAATAGTCTAATATCTTCATTTTTTCCACAGACGTAGCTATTACCCCGAAAACTAAAACTTTTGAAATAGGAAAAGAGCCTTTAATCACATTCTTTACCATTTGCAATCATAAAATAGTCTAATATCTTCATTTTTTCCACAGACGTAGCTATTACCCGAAAACTAAAACTTTTGAAATAGGAAAAGAGCCTTTAATCACATTCTTTACCATTTGCAATCATAAAATAGTCTAATATCTTCATTTTTTCCACAGACGTAGCTATTACCCCGAAAACTAAAACTTTTGAAATAGGAAAAGAGCCTTTAATCACATTCTTTACCATTTGCAATCATAAAATAGTCTAATATCTTCATTTTTTCCACAGACGTAGCTATTACCCCGAAAACTAAAACTTTTGAAATAGGAAAAGAGCCTTTAATCACATTCTTTACCATTTGCAATCATAAAATAGTCTAATATCTTCATTTTTTCCACAGACGTAGCTATTACCCCGAAAACTAAAACTTTTGAAATAGGAAAAGAGCCTTTAATCACATTCTTTACCATTTGCAATCATAAAATAGTCTAATATCTTCATTTTTTCCACAGGTAGCTATTACCCCCGAAAACTAAAACTTTTGAAATAGGAAAAGAGCCTTTAATCACATTCTTTACCATTTGCAATCATAAAATAGTCTAATATCTTCATTTTTTCCACACGTAGCTATTACCCCGAAAACTAAAACTTTTGAAATAGGAAAAGAGCCTTTAATCACATTCTTTACCATTTGCAATCATAAAATAGTCTAATATCTTCATTTTTTCCACGGACGTAGCTATTACCCCCGAAAACTAAAACTTTTGAAATAGGAAAAGAGCCTTTAATCACATTCTTTACCATTTGCAATCATAAAATAGTCTAATATCTTCATTTTTTCCACAGACGTAGCTATTACCCCGAAAACTAAAACTTTTGAAATAGGAAAAGAGCCTTTAATCACATTCTTTACCATTTGCAATCATAAAATAGTCTAATATCTTCATTTTTTCCACAGACGTAGCTATTACCCTCGAAAACTAAAACTTTTGAAATAGGAAAAGAGCCTTTAATCACATTCTTTACCATTTGCAATCATAAAATAGTCTAATATCTTCATTTTTTCCACAGGTAGCTATTACCCCGAAAACTAAAACTTTTGAAATAGGAAAAGAGCCTTTAATCACATTCTTTACCATTTGCAATCATAAAATAGTCTAATATCTTCATTTTTTCCACAGACGTAGCTATTACCCCCGAAAACTAAAACTTTTGAAATAGGAAAAGAGCCTTTAATCACATTCTTTACCATTTGCAATCATAAAATAGTCTAATATCTTCATTTTTTCCACGGACGTAGCTATTACCCCCGAAAACTAAAACTTTTGAAATAGGAAAAGAGCCTTTAATCACATTCTTTACCATTTGCAATCATAAAATAGTCTAATATCTTCATTTTTTCCACGGACGTAGCTATTACCCCCGAAAACTAAAACTTTTGAAATAGGAAAAGAGCCTTTAATCACATTCTTTACCATTTGCAATCATAAAATAGTCTAATATCTTCATTTTTTCCACGACGTAGCTATTACCCCCGAAAACTAAAACTTTTGAAATAGGAAAAGAGCCTTTAATCACATTCTTTACCATTGCAATCATAAAATAGTCTAATATCTTCATTTTTTCCACGGACGTAGCTATTACCCCCGAAAACTAAAACTTTTGAAATAGGAAAAGAGCCTTTAATCACATTCTTTACCATTTGCAATCATAAAATAGTCTAATATCTTCATTTTTTCCACAGACGTAGCTATTACCCCCGAAAACTAAAACTTTTGAAATAGGAAAAGAGCCTTTAATCACATTCTTTACCATTTGCAATCATAAAATAGTCTAATATCTTCATTTTTTCCACGACGTAGCTATTACCCGAAAACTAAAACTTTTGAAATAGGAAAAGAGCCTTTAATCACATTCTTTACCATTTGCAATCATAAAATAGTCTAATATCTTCATTTTTTCCACGGACGTAGCTATTACCCCCGAAAACTAAAACTTTTGAAATAGGAAAAGAGCCTTTAATCACATTCTTTACCATTTGCAATCATAAAATAGTCTAATATCTTCATTTTTTCCACGACGTAGCTATTACCCCCGAAAACTAAAACTTTTGAAATAGGAAAAGAGCCTTTAATCACATTCTTTACCATTTGCAATCATAAAATAGTCTAATATCTTCATTTTTTCCACAGGTAGCTATTACCCCCGAAAACTAAAACTTTTGAAATAGGAAAAGAGCCTTTAATCACATTCTTTACCATTTGCAATCATAAAATAGTCTAATATCTTCATTTTTTCCACAGACGTAGCTATTACCCCCGAAAACTAAAACTTTTGAAATAGGAAAAGAGCCTTTAATCACATTCTTTACCATTTGCAATCATAAAATAGTCTAATATCTTCATTTTTTCCACAGACGTAGCTATTACCCCCGAAAACTAAAACTTTTGAAATAGGAAAAGAGCCTTTAATCACATTCTTTACCATTTGCAATCATAAAATAGTCTAATATCTTCATTTTTTCCACGACGTAGCTATTACCCCCGAAAACTAAAACTTTTGAAATAGGAAAAGAGCCTTTAATCACATTCTTTACCATTTGCAATCATAAAATAGTCTAATATCTTCATTTTTTCCACAGACGTAGCTATTACCCCCGAAAACTAAAACTTTTGAAATAGGAAAAGAGCCTTTAATCACATTCTTTACCATTTGCAATCATAAAATAGTCTAATATCTTCATTTTTTCCACAGACGTAGCTATTACCCCGAAAACTAAAACTTTTGAAATAGGAAAAGAGCCTTTAATCACATTCTTTACCATTTGCAATCATAAAATAGTCTAATATCTTCATTTTTTCCACAGACGTAGCTATTACCCCGAAAACTAAAACTTTTGAAATAGGAAAAGAGCCTTTAATCACATTCTTTACCATTTGCAATCATAAAATAGTCTAATATCTTCATTTTTTCCACAGACGTAGCTATTACCCCCGAAAACTAAAACTTTTGAAATAGGAAAAGAGCCTTTAATCACATTCTTTACCATTTGCAATCATAAAATAGTCTAATATCTTCATTTTTTCCACAGACATAGCTATTACCCTCGAAAACTAAAACTTTTGAAATAGGAAAAGAGCCTTTAATCACATTCTTTACCATTTGCAATCATAAAATAGTCTAATATCTTCATTTTTTCCACAGACGTAGCTATTACCCCCGAAAACTAAAACTTTTGAAATAGGAAAAGAGCCTTTAATCACATTCTTTACCATTTGCAATCATAAAATAGTCTAATATCTTCATTTTTTCCACAGACATAGCTATTACCCTCGAAAACTAAAACTTTTGAAATAGGAAAAGAGCCTTTAATCACATTCTTTACCATTTGCAATCATAAAATAGTCTAATATCTTCATTTTTTCCACAGACGTAGCTATTACCCCCGAAAACTAAAACTTTTGAAATAGGAAAAGAGCCTTTAATCACATTCTTTACCATTTGCAATCATAAAATAGTCTAATATCTTCATTTTTTCCACGGACGTAGCTATTACCCCCGAAAACTAAAACTTTTGAAATAGGAAAAGAGCCTTTAATCACATTCTTTACCATTTGCAATCATAAAATAGTCTAATATCTTCATTTTTTCCACGGACGTAGCTATTACCCCCGAAAACTAAAACTTTTGAAATAGGAAAAGAGCCTTTAATCACATTCTTTACCATTTGCAATCATAAAATAGTCTAATATCTTCATTTTTTCCACAGACGTAGCTATTACCCCCGAAAACTAAAACTTTTGAAATAGGAAAAGAGCCTTTAATCACATTCTTTACCATTTGCAATCATAAAATAGTCTAATATCTTCATTTTTTCCACAGACGTAGCTATTACCCCGAAAACTAAAACTTTTGAAATAGGAAAAGAGCCTTTAATCACATTCTTTACCATTTGCAATCATAAAATAGTCTAATATCTTCATTTTTTCCACAGACGTAGCTATTACCCCGAAAACTAAAACTTTTGAAATAGGAAAAGAGCCTTTAATCACATTCTTTACCATTTGCAATCATAAAATAGTCTAATATCTTCATTTTTTCCACAGACGTAGCTATTACCCCCGAAAACTAAAACTTTTGAAATAGGAAAAGAGCCTTTAATCACATTCTTTACCATTTGCAATCATAAAATAGTCTAATATCTTCATTTTTTCCACAGGACGTAGCTATTACCCCGAAAACTAAAACTTTTGAAATAGGAAAAGAGCCTTTAATCACATTCTTTACCATTTGCAATCATAAAATAGTCTAATATCTTCATTTTTTCCACACGTAGCTATTACCCCCGAAAACTAAAACTTTTGAAATAGGAAAAGAGCCTTTAATCACATTCTTTACCATTTGCAATCATAAAATAGTCTAATATCTTCATTTTTTCCACGGACGTAGCTATTACCCCCGAAAACTAAAACTTTTGAAATAGGAAAAGAGCCTTTAATCACATTCTTTACCATTGCAATCATAAAATAGTCTAATATCTTCATTTTTTCCACGGACGTAGCTATTACCCCCGAAAACTAAAACTTTTGAAATAGGAAAAGAGCCTTTAATCACATTCTTTACCATTTGCAATCATAAAATAGTCTAATATCTTCATTTTTTCCACAGACGTAGCTATTACCCCGAAAACTAAAACTTTTGAAATAGGAAAAGAGCCTTTAATCACATTCTTTACCATTTGCAATCATAAAATAGTCTAATATCTTCATTTTTTCCACAGGTAGCTATTACCCCGAAAACTAAAACTTTTGAAATAGGAAAAGAGCCTTTAATCACATTCTTTACCATTTGCAATCATAAAATAGTCTAATATCTTCATTTTTTCCACAGACGTAGCTATTACCCCCGAAAACTAAAACTTTTGAAATAGGAAAAGAGCCTTTAATCACATTCTTTACCATTTGCAATCATAAAATAGTCTAATATCTTCATTTTTTCCACGACGTAGCTATTACCCCCGAAAACTAAAACTTTTGAAATAGGAAAAGAGCCTTTAATCACATTCTTTACCATTTGCAATCATAAAATAGTCTAATATCTTCATTTTTTCCACGGACGTAGCTATTACCCCCGAAAACTAAAACTTTTGAAATAGGAAAAGAGCCTTTAATCACATTCTTTACCATTTGCAATCATAAAATAGTCTAATATCTTCATTTTTTCCACGGACGTAGCTATTACCCCCGAAAACTAAAACTTTTGAAATAGGAAAAGAGCCTTTAATCACATTCTTTACCATTTGCAATCATAAAATAGTCTAATATCTTCATTTTTTCCACGGACGTAGCTATTACCCCCGAAAACTAAAACTTTTGAAATAGGAAAAGAGCCTTTAATCACATTCTTTACCATTTGCAATCATAAAATAGTCTAATATCTTCATTTTTTCCACGGACGTAGCTATTACCCCCGAAAACTAAAACTTTTGAAATAGGAAAAGAGCCTTTAATCACATTCTTTACCATTTGCAATCATAAAATAGTCTAATATCTTCATTTTTTCCACAGACGTAGCTATTACCCCCGAAAACTAAAACTTTTGAAATAGGAAAAGAGCCTTTAATCACATTCTTTACCATTTGCAATCATAAAATAGTCTAATATCTTCATTTTTTCCACGGACGTAGCTATTACCCCCGAAAACTAAAACTTTTGAAATAGGAAAAGAGCCTTTAATCACATTCTTTACCATTTGCAATCATAAAATAGTCTAATATCTTCATTTTTTCCACAGACGTAGCTATTACCCCCGAAAACTAAAACTTTTGAAATAGGAAAAGAGCCTTTAATCACATTCTTTACCATTTGCAATCATAAAATAGTCTAATATCTTCATTTTTTCCACAGGTAGCTATTACCCCCGAAAACTAAAACTTTTGAAATAGGAAAAGAGCCTTTAATCACATTCTTTACCATTTGCAATCATAAAATAGTCTAATATCTTCATTTTTTCCACAGACGTAGCTATTACCCCCGAAAACTAAAACTTTTGAAATAGGAAAAGAGCCTTTAATCACATTCTTTACCATTTGCAATCATAAAATAGTCTAATATCTTCATTTTTTCCACAGACGTAGCTATTACCCCCGAAAACTAAAACTTTTGAAATAGGAAAAGAGCCTTTAATCACATTCTTTACCATTTGCAATCATAAAATAGTCTAATATCTTCATTTTTTCCACAGACGTAGCTATTACCCCGAAAACTAAAACTTTTGAAATAGGAAAAGAGCCTTTAATCACATTCTTTACCATTTGCAATCATAAAATAGTCTAATATCTTCATTTTTTCCACAGACGTAGCTATTACCCCCGAAAACTAAAACTTTTGAAATAGGAAAAGAGCCTTTAATCACATTCTTTACCATTTGCAATCATAAAATAGTCTAATATCTTCATTTTTTCCACAGACGTAGCTATTACCCTCGAAAACTAAAACTTTTGAAATAGGAAAAGAGCCTTTAATCACATTCTTTACCATTTGCAATCATAAAATAGTCTAATATCTTCATTTTTTCCACGACGTAGCTATTACCCCCGAAAACTAAAACTTTTGAAATAGGAAAAGAGCCTTTAATCACATTCTTTACCATTTGCAATCATAAAATAGTCTAATATCTTCATTTTTTCCACAGACGTAGCTATTACCGAAAACTAAAACTTTTGAAATAGGAAAAGAGCCTTTAATCACATTCTTTACCATTTGCAATCATAAAATAGTCTAATATCTTCATTTTTTCCACAGACGTAGCTATTACCCCCGAAAACTAAAACTTTTGAAATAGGAAAAGAGCCTTTAATCACATTCTTTACCATTTGCAATCATAAAATAGTCTAATATCTTCATTTTTTCCACAGACGTAGCTATTACCCCCGAAAACTAAAACTTTTGAAATAGGAAAAGAGCCTTTAATCACATTCTTTACCATTTGCAATCATAAAATAGTCTAATATCTTCATTTTTTCCACAGACGTAGCTATTACCCTCGAAAACTAAAACTTTTGAAATAGGAAAAGAGCCTTTAATCACATTCTTTACCATTTGCAATCATAAAATAGTCTAATATCTTCATTTTTTCCACAGACGTAGCTATTACCCCGAAAACTAAAACTTTTGAAATAGGAAAAGAGCCTTTAATCACATTCTTTACCATTTGCAATCATAAAATAGTCTAATATCTTCATTTTTTCCACAGACGTAGCTATTACCCCGAAAACTAAAACTTTTGAAATAGGAAAAGAGCCTTTAATCACATTCTTTACCATTTGCAATCATAAAATAGTCTAATATCTTCATTTTTTCCACGACGTAGCTATTACCCCCGAAAACTAAAACTTTTGAAATAGGAAAAGAGCCTTTAATCACATTCTTTACCATTTGCAATCATAAAATAGTCTAATATCTTCATTTTTTCCACAGACGTAGCTATTACCCGAAAACTAAAACTTTTGAAATAGGAAAAGAGCCTTTAATCACATTCTTTACCATTTGCAATCATAAAATAGTCTAATATCTTCATTTTTTCCACGACGTAGCTATTACCCCCGAAAACTAAAACTTTTGAAATAGGAAAAGAGCCTTTAATCACATTCTTTACCATTTGCAATCATAAAATAGTCTAATATCTTCATTTTTTCCACAGACGTAGCTATTACCCCCGAAAACTAAAACTTTTGAAATAGGAAAAGAGCCTTTAATCACATTCTTTACCATTTGCAATCATAAAATAGTCTAATATCTTCATTTTTTCCACAGACGTAGCTATTACCCCCGAAAACTAAAACTTTTGAAATAGGAAAAGAGCCTTTAATCACATTCTTTACCATTTGCAATCATAAAATAGTCTAATATCTTCATTTTTTCCACGACGTAGCTATTACCCCCGAAAACTAAAACTTTTGAAATAGGAAAAGAGCCTTTAATCACATTCTTTACCATTTGCAATCATAAAATAGTCTAATATCTTCATTTTTTCCACAGACGTAGCTATTACCCCCGAAAACTAAAACTTTTGAAATAGGAAAAGAGCCTTTAATCACATTCTTTACCATTTGCAATCATAAAATAGTCTAATATCTTCATTTTTTCCACAGACGTAGCTATTACCCCCGAAAACTAAAACTTTTGAAATAGGAAAAGAGCCTTTAATCACATTCTTTACCATTTGCAATCATAAAATAGTCTAATATCTTCATTTTTTCCACAGACGTAGCTATTACCCCCGAAAACTAAAACTTTTGAAATAGGAAAAGAGCCTTTAATCACATTCTTTACCATTTGCAATCATAAAATAGTCTAATATCTTCATTTTTTC
>NW_027066621.1:0-16143 GCF_032884065.1 Artemia franciscana
CCCCCAGACCCTCAAAGAGAAATCACAGACTGGGACACCGGGACACAAATGACGACCGGGACACAGGGAATATAAATGACGACCGGGAAACAGGGTCACAACTACAACGGGGACGCCGGGGGGCACAGGGGGATATATAAGTAACGACGGCGACACGGGGAATCGTCGATTAGCAATCACCATCAACAAAGCTCAAGGGCAATCATTAGAATCATGAGGTATAGATCTGAATACGTGTGTCCCTGTGTCCCGGTCGCCATTTATATTCCCTGTGTCCTGGTCGTCATTTGTGTCCCGGTGTCCCAGTCTGTAATTTCTCTTTGAGTGTCCCGGTCGTCATTTATATTCCCTGTGTCCCGGTCGTCATTTGTGTCCCGGTGTCTTGGTCTGTATATACATTTGTTTTTCAATTGGTATATGATGAAATAAATTTTTGTGTTTTTCCCCTTTTTTCTTTTTAGTTTTTTTTGGTTTTTACCTTTTCTTTAGTTTTTTTTAGTTTTTTCTCTTTTCTTTTTATTTTTTTTTTGTGCTGGAGCTTCAGTTTTGGAAGCTATTTTTTTAAGCAGCTTTTTCTTAGCAGCTTCCTTGACTGTTGCCATTGTCGGTTCGCGCCACCCTAACATCTAGTTGGTTCGGGCGCTTCCTGTGTCCCGGTGTCCCGGTCGTCATTTGTGTCCCGGTGTCCCGGTCTGTATATACACTCGTTTTTGAATTGGTGTTTTTTTTAGTTTTTAGTTTTTTACCTTTTTTTAGTTTTTTTAGTTATACCTAATGATTTTAATGATTACCCCGTCGTCATTTATATATCCCCCTGTGCCCCCCAGCGTCCCTGTTGCAGTTGTGTCCCGGTCATCATTTATATTCCCTGCGTCCCGGTCGTCATTTGTGTCCCGGTCTGTATATACATTCGTTTTTGAATCGGTAAATGATGAAATAATTTTTTTTGTTTTTCCCCTTTTTTCTTTTTAGTTTTTTTAGTTTTTTTTTTTTTACTTACGTCCTTCATTTATATGTCGTCGTTTATATTGTATGTCGTCGTTTTTATGTCGTCTTCACTTATGTCGTAATTTATACTCCCTGTGTCCCGGTCGTAATCAATTCCCAATTTGATTAGTATTTGCAATCACCATCAACAAAGCTCAAGGGCAATCATTAGAATCATGAGGTATAACTAAAAAAACTAAAAAAAAGGTAAAAAAACTAAAACCTAAAAAAGACCAATTCAAAAACGAATGTATATACAGACTGGGACACCGGGACACAAATGACGACCGGGACACAAGGAATATAAATGACGCCCCAGACCCTCAAAGAGAAATCACAGACTGGGACACCGGGACACAAATGACAACCGGGACACAGGGAATATAAATGAAGACTGGGACACAGGGTCACAACTACAACGGGGACGCCGGGGGGCCCAGGGGGATATATAAGTAACGACGGCGACACGGGGAATCGTCGATTAGCAATCACAATCAACAAAGCTCAAGGGCAATCATTAGAATCATGAGGTATAGATCTGAATACGTGTGTCCCTGTGTCCCGGTCGTCATTTATATTCCCTGTGTCCTGGTCGTCATTTGTGTCCCGGTGTCCCAGTCTGTAATTTCTCTTTGAGTGTCCCGGTCGTCATTTATATTCCCTGTGTCCCGGTCGTCATTTGTGTCCCGGTGTCTTGGTCTGTATATACATTTGTTTTTCAATTGGTATATGATGAAATAAATTTTTGTGTTTTTGCCCTTTTTTTCTTTTTAGTTTTTTTTTGGTTTTTACCTTTTTTTTAGTTTTTTAGTTTTTTCTCTTTTCTTTTTATTTTTTTTTGTGCTGGAGCTTCAGTTTTGGAAGCTATTTCGTATATACATTCGTTTTTGAATCGGTAAATGATGAAATAATTTTTTTTTGTTTTTCCCCTTTTTTCTTTTAATTTTTTTGTAGTTTTTACCTTTTTTTAGTTTTTTTAGTTTTTTTTTTTACTTATGTCCTTCATTTATATGTTGTCGTTTATATTGTATGTCGTCGTTATTATGTCGTCTTCACTTATGTCGTCATTTATACTCCCTGTATTTGCAATCACCATCAACAAAGCTCAAGGGCAATCATTAGAATCATGAGGTATAACTAAAAAAACTAAAAAAAAGGTAAAAAACTAAAACCTAAAAAAAAGACCAATTCAAAAACGAATGTATATACAGACCGGGACACCGGGACACAAATGACGACCGGGACACAAGGAATATAAATGACGCCCCAGACCCTCAAAGAGAAATCACATACTGGGACACCGGGACACAAATGACGACCGAGACACAGGGAATATAAATGAAGACCGGGACACAGGGTCACAACTACAACGGGGACGCCGGGGGGCACAGGGGGATATATAAGTAACGACGGCGACACAGGGAATCGTCGATTAGCAATCACCATCAACAAAGCTCAAGGGCAATCATTAGAATCATGAGGTATAGATCTGAATACGTGTGTCCCTGTGTCCCGGTCGTCATTTATATTCCCTGTGTCCTGGTCGTCATTTGTGTCCCGGTGTCACAGTCTGTAATTTCTCTTTGAGTGTCCCGGTCGTCATTTATATTCCCTGTGTCCCGGTCGTCATTTGTGTCCCGGTGTCTTGGTCTGTATATACATTTGTTTTTACATTGGTATATGATGAAATAAATTTTTGTGTTTTTCCCCTTTTTTTCTTTTTAGTTTTTTTTTTTACCTTTTTTTTAGTTTTTTTAGTTTTTTCTCTTTTCTTTTTATTTTTTTTTGCGCTGGAGCTTCAGTTTTTGAAGCTATTTTTTTAAGCAGCTTTTTTTAGCAGCTTCCTTGACTGTTGCCATTATAGGTTCGCACCACCCTAACATCTAGTTGGTTCGGGCGCTTCCTGTGTCCCGGTGTCCCGGTCGTCATTTGTGTCCGAGTGTCCTGGTCTGTATATACACTCGTTTTTGAATTGGTCTTTTTTTTAGTTTTTAGTTTTTTACCTTTTTTTAGTTTTTTTGTTATACCTAATGATTTTAATGATTGCCCCGTCGTCATTTATATATCCCCCTGTGTCCCCCAGCGTCCCTGTTGCAGTTGTGTCCCGGTCATCATTTATATTCCCTGCGTCCCGGTCGTCATTTGTGTCCCGGTCTGTATATACATTCGTTTTTGAATCGGTAAATGATGAAATAATTTTTTTTGTTTTTCCCCCTTTTTTCTTTTTAGGTTTTTTGTAGTTTTTACCTTTTTTTTAGTTTTTTTAGTTTTTTTTTTACTTATGTCCTTCATTTATATTTCGTCGTTTATATTGTATGTCGTCGTTTTTATGTCGTCTTCACTTATGTCGTCATTTATACTCCCTGTGTCCCGGTCGTAATCAATTCCCAATTTGATTAGTATTTGCAATCACCATCAACAAAGCTCAAGGACAATCATTAGAATCATGAGGTATAACTAAAAAAACTAAAAAAAGGTAAAAAACTAAAACCTAAAAAAAAGACCAATTCAAAAACGAATGTATATACAGACCGGGACACCGGGACACAAATGACGACCGGGACACAAGGAATATAAATGACGCCCCAGACCCTCAAAGAGAAATCACAGACTGGGACACCGGGACACAAATGACGACCGGGACACAGGGAATATAAATGACGACCGGGAAACAGGGTCACAACTACAACGGGGACGCCGGGGGGCACAGGGGGATATATAAGTAACGACGGCGACACGGGGAATCGTCGATTAGCAATCACCATCAACAAAGCTCAAGGGCAATCATTAGAATCATGAGGTATAGATCTGAATACGTGTGTCCCTGTGTCCCGGTCGCCATTTATATTCCCTGTGTCCTGGTCGTCATTTGTGTCCCGGTGTCCCAGTCTGTAATTTCTCTTTGAGTGTCCCGGTCGTCATTTATATTCCCTGTGTCCCGGTCGTCATTTGTGTCCCGGTGTCTTGGTCTGTATATACATTTGTTTTTCAATTGGTATATGATGAAATAAATTTTTGTGTTTTTCCCCTTTTTTCTTTTTAGTTTTTTTTGGTTTTTACCTTTTCTTTAGTTTTTTTTAGTTTTTTCTCTTTTCTTTTTATTTTTTTTTTGTGCTGGAGCTTCAGTTTTGGAAGCTATTTTTTTAAGCAGCTTTTTCTTAGCAGCTTCCTTGACTGTTGCCATTGTCGGTTCGCGCCACCCTAACATCTAGTTGGTTCGGGCGCTTCCTGTGTCCCGGTGTCCCGGTCGTCATTTGTGTCCCGGTGTCCCGGTCTGTATATACACTCGTTTTTGAATTGGTCTTTTTTTTAGTTTTTAGTTTTTTACCTTTTTTTAGTTTTTTTAGTTATACCTAATGATTTTAATGATTACCCCCGTCGTCATTTATATATCCCCCTGTGCCCCCCCAGCGTCCCTGTTGCAGTTGTGTCCCGGTCATCATTTATATTCCCTGCGTCCCGGTCGTCATTTGTGTCCCGGTCTGTATATACATTCGTTTTTGAATCGGTAAATGATGAAATAATTTTTTTTGTTTTTCCCCTTTTTTCTTTTTAGTTTTTTTGTAGTTTTTACCTTTTTTTTAGTTTTTTTAGTTTTTTTTTTTACTTATGTCCTTCATTTATATGTCGTCGTTTATATTGTATGTCGTCGTTTTTATGTCGTCTTCACTTATGTCGTAATTTATACTCCCTGTGTCCCGGTCGTAATCAATTCCCAATTTGATTAGTATTTGCAATCACCATCAACAAAGCTCAAGGGCAATCATTAGAATCATGAGGTATAACTAAAAAAACTAAAAAAAAGGTAAAAAACTAAAACCTAAAAAAAGACCAATTCAAAAACGAATGTATATACAGACTGGGACACCGGGACACAAATGACGACCGGGACACAAGGAATATAAATGACGCCCCAGACCCTCAAAGAGAAATCACAGACTGGGACACCGGGACACAAATGACAACCGGGACACAGGGAATATAAATGACGACTGGGACACAGGGTCACAACTACAACGGGGACGCCGGGGGGCCCAGGGGGATATATAAGTAACGACGGCGACACGGGGAATCGTCGATTAGCAATCACAATCAACAAAGCTCAAGGGCAATCATTAGAATCATGAGGTATAGATCTGAATACGTGTGTCCCTGTGTCCCGGTCGTCATTTATATTCCCTGTGTCCTGGTCGTCATTTGTGTCCCGGTGTCCCAGTCTGTAATTTCTCTTTGAGTGTCCCGGTCGTCATTTATATTCCCTGTGTCCCGGTCGTCATTTGTGTCCCGGTGTCTTGGTCTGTATATACATTTGTTTTTCAATTGGTATATGATGAAATAAATTTTTGTGTTTTTGCCCTTTTTTTCTTTTTAGTTTTTTTTGGTTTTTACCTTTTTTTTAGTTTTTTAGTTTTTTCTCTTTTCTTTTTATTTTTTTTTTGTGCTGGAGCTTCAGTTTTGGAAGCTATTTTCTTAAGCAGCTTTTTTTAGCAGCTTCCTTGACTGTTGCCATTGTAGGTTCGTGCCACCCTAACATCTAGTTGGTTCGGGCGCTTTCTGTGTCCTGGTGTCCCGGTCGTCATTTGTATCCCGGTGTCCCGTTCTGTATATACACTCGTTTTTGAATTGGTCTTTTTTCTTAGTTTTTAGTTTTTTACCTTTTTTTAGTTTTTTTAGTTATACCTAATGATTTTAATGATTGCCCCGTCGTCATTTATATATCCCCCTGTGCCCCCCAGCGTCCCTGTTGCAGTTGTGTCCCGGTCGTCATTTATATTCCCTGTGTCCCGGTCGTCATTTGTGTCCCGGTGTCTTGGTCTGTATATACATTTGTTTTTCAATTGGTATATGATGAAATAAATTTTTGTGTTTTTCCCCTTTTTTTCTTTTTAGTTTTTTTTGGTTTTTTCTTTTTTTTTAGTTTTTTTAGTTTTTTCTCTTTTCTTTTTATTTTTTTTGTGCTGGAGCTTCAGTTTTGGAAGCTATTTTTTTAAGCAGCTTTTTTTTAGCAGCTTCCTTGACTGTTGCCATTGTAGGTTCGCGCCACCCTAACATCTAATTGGTTCGGGCGCTTCCTGTGTCCCGGCGTCCCGGTCGTCATTTGTGTCCCGGTGTCCCGGTTTGTATATACACTCGTTTTTGAAATGGTCTTTTTTTTAGTTTTTAGTTTTTTACCTTTTTTTAGTTTTTTTAGTTATACCTAATGATTTTAATGATTGCCCCGTCGTCATTTATATATCCCCCTGTGCCCCCCAGCGTCCCTGTTGCAGTTGTGTCCCGGTCATCATTTATATTCCCTGCGTCCCGGTCGTCATTTGTGTCCCGGTCTGTATATACATTCGTTTTTGAATCGGTAAATGATGAAATAATTTTTTTTGTTTTTCCCCTTTTTTCTTTTTAGTTTTTTTGTAGTTTTTACCTTTTTTTTAGTTTTTTAGTTTTTTTTTTACTTATGTCCTTCATTTATATGTCGTCATTTACATTGTATGTCGTCTTTTTTATGTCGTCTTCACTTATGTCGTCATTTATACTCCCTGTGTCCCGGTCGTAATCAATTCCCAATTTGATTAGTATTTGCAATCACCATCAACAAAGCTCAAGGGCAATCATTAGAATCATGAGGTATAACTAAAAAAACTAAAAAAAGGTAAAAAACTAAAACCTAAAAAAAGACCAATTCAAAAACGAATGTATATACAGACCGGGACACTGGGACACAAATGACGACCGGGACACAAGGAATATAAATGACGCCCCAGACCCTCAAAGAGAAATCACACACTGGGACACGGGGACACAAATGACGACCGGGACACAGGGAATATAAATGACGACCGGGACACAGGGTCACAACTACAACGGGGACGCCGGGGGGCACTGGGGGATATATAAGTAATGACGGCGACACGGGGAATCATCGATTAGCAATCACCATCAACAGAGCTCAAGGGCAATCATTAGAATCATGAGGTATAGATCTGAATACGTGTGTCCCTGTGTCCCGGTCGTCATTTATATTCCCTGTGTCCTGGTCGTCATTTGTGTCCCGGTGTCCCAGTCTGTAATTTCTCTTTGAGTGTCCCGGTCGTCATTTATATTCCCTGTGTCCCGGTCGTCATTTGTGTCCCGGTGTCTTGGTCTCTATATACATTTGTTTTTCAATTGGATATGATGAAATAAACTTTTGTGTTTTTCCCCTTTTTTTAGTTTTTTTTTTGGTTTTTACCTTTTTTTTATTTTTTTTAGTTTTTTTCTCTTTTCTTTTTATTTTTTTTTGTGCTGGAGCTTCAGTTTTGGACGCTATTTTTTTAAGCAGCTTTTTTTTAGCAGCTTCCTTGACTGTTGCCATTGTAGGTTCGCACCACCCTAACATCTAGTTGGTTCGGGCGCTTCCTGTGTCCCGGTGTCCCGGTCGTCATTTGTGTCCCGGTCTGTATATACATTCGTTTTTGAATCGGTAAATGATGAAATAATTTTTTTTCCCCTTTTTTCTTTTTAGTTTTTTTGTAGTTTTTACCTTTTTTTAGTTTTTTTGTTTTTATTTTTTTTTTACTTATGTCCTTCATTTATATGTCGTCGTTATATTGTATGTCGTCGTTTTTATGTCGTCTTCACTTATGTCGTCATTTATACTCCCTGTGTCCCGGTCGTAATCAATTCCCAATTTGATTAGTATTTGCAATCACAATCAACAAAGCTCAAGGGCAATCATTAGAATCATGAGGTATAACTAAAAAAACTAAAAAAAAGGCAGAAAACTAAAACCTGAAAAAAAGACCAATTCAAAAACGAATGTATATACAGACCAGGACACCGGGACACAAATGACGACCGGGACACAAGGAATATAAATGACGCCCCAGACCCTCAAAGACAAATCACAGACTGGGACACCGGGACACAAATGACGACCGGTACACAGGGAATATAAATGACGACCGGGACACAGGGTCACAACTACAACGGGGACGCCGGGGGGCACAGGGGGATATATAAGTAACGACGGCGACACGGGGAATCGTCGATTAGCAATCACCATCAACAAAGCTCAAGGGCAATCATTAGAATCATGAGGTATAGATCTGAATACGTGTGTCCCTGTGTCCCGGTCGTCATTTATATTCCCTGTGTCCTGGTCGTCATTTGTGTCCCGATGTCCCAGTCTGTAATTTCTCTTTGAGTGTCCCGGTCGTCATTTATATTCCCTGTGTCCCGGTCGTCATTTGTGTCCCGGTGTCTTGGTCTGTATATACATTTGTTTTTCAATTGGTTTATGATGAAATAAATTTTTGTGTTTTTCCCCTTTTTTTCTTTTTAGTTTTTTTTTGGTTTTTACCTTTTTTTTTAGTTTTTTTTTGTTTTTTCTGTTTTCTTTTTATTTTTTTTTGTGCTGGAGCTTCAGTTTTGGAAGCTACCTTTTATTCCCTGTGTCCTGGTCGTCATTTGTGTCCCGATGTCCCAGTCTGTAATTTCTCTTTGAGTGTCCCGGTCGTCATTTATATTCCCTGTGTCCCGGTCGTCATTTGTGTCCCGGTGTCTTGATCGCTATATACATTTGTTTTTCAATTGGTATATGATGAAATAAATTTTTGTGTTTTTCCCCTTTTTTCTTTTTAGTTTTTTTTGTAGTTTTTACCTTTTTTTTAGTTTTTTTAGTTTTTTTTTTACTTATGTCCTTCATTTATATATCGTCGTTTATATTGTATGTCGTCGTTTTTATGTCGTCTTCACTTATGTCGTCATTTATACTCCCTGTGTCCCGGTCATAATCAATTCCCAATTTGATTAGTATTTGCAATCACCATCAACAAAGCTCAAGCGCAATCATTAGAATCATGAGGTATAACTAAAAAAACTAAGAAATAGGTTTAAAACTAAAACCTAAAAAAAAGACCAATTCAAAAACGAATGTATATACAGACCGGGACACCGGGACACAAATGACGACCGGGACACAAGGAATATAAATGACGCCCCAGACCCTCAAAGAGAAATCACAGACTGGGGCACCGGGACACAAATGACGACCGGGACACAGGGAATATAAATGACGACCGGGACACAGGGTCACAACTACAACGGGGAAGCCGGGGGGCACAGGGGGATATATAAGTAACGACGGCGACACGGGGAATCGTCGATTAGCAATCACCATCAACAAAGCTCAAGGGCAATCATTAGAATCATGAGGTATAGATCTGAATACGTGTGTCCCTGTGTCCCGGTCGTCATTTATATTCCCTATGTCCTGGTCGTCATTTGTGTCCCGGTGTCCCAGTCTGTAATTTCTCTTTGAGTGTCCCGGTCGTCATTTATATTCCCTGTGTCCCCGTCGTCATTTGTGTCCCGGTGTCTTGGTCTGTATATACATTTGTTTTTCAATTGGTATATGATGAAATAAATTTTTGTGTTTTCCCCCTTTTTTTCTTTTTAGTTTTTTTTTGTTTTTTACCTTTTTTTTTAATTTTTTTAGTTTTTTCTCTTTTCTTTTTATTTTTTTTTTTGTGCTGGAGCTTCAGTTTTGGAAGCTATTTTCTTAAGCAGCTTTTTTTTAGCAGCTTCCTTGACTGTTGCCATTGTAGGTTCGCGCCATACTAACATCTAGTTGGTTCGGGCGCTTCCTGTGTCCCGGTGTCCCGGTCGTCATTTGTGTCCCGGTGTCCCAGTCTGTATATACACTCGTTTTTGAATTGGTCTTTTTTTTAGTTTTTAGTTTTTTACCTTTTTTTAGTTTTTCTAGTTATACCTAATGATTTTGATGATTTCCCCGTCGTCATTTATATATCCCCCTGTGCCCCCCAGCGTCCCTGTTGCAGTTGTGTCCCGGTCATCATTTATATTCCCTGCGTCCCGGTCGTCATTTGTGTCCCGGTCTGTATATACATTCGTTTTTGAATCGGTAAATGATGAAATAATTTTTTTTTTGTTTTTCCCCTTTTTTATGTTTAGTTTTTTTGTAGTTTTTACCTTTTTTTAGTTTTTTTAGTTTTATTTTACTTATGTCCTTCATTTATGTCGTCGTTTATATTGTATGTCGTCGTTTTTATGTCGTCTTCACTTATGTCGTCATTTATACTCCCTGTGTCCCGGTCGTAATCAATACCCAATTTGATTAGTATTTGCAATCACCATCAACAAAGCTCAAGGGCAATCATTAGAATCATGAGGTATAACTAAAAAAACTAAAAAAAAGGTAAAAAACTAAAACCTAAAAAAAGACCAATTCAAAAACGAATGTATATACAGACCGGGACACCGGGACACAAATGACGACCGGGACACAAGGAATATAAATGACGCCCCAGACATTCAAAGAGAAATCACAGACTGGGACACCGGGACACAAATGACGACCGGGACACAGGGAATATAAATGACGACCGGGACACAGGGTCACAACTAAAACGGGGACGCCGGGGGGCACAGCGGGATATATAAGTAACGACGGCGACACGGGGAATTGTCGATTAGCAATCACCATCAACAAAGCTCAAGGGCAATCATTAGAATCATGAGGTGTAGATCTGAATACGTGTGTCCCTGTGTCCCGGTCGTCATTTATATTCCCTCTGTCCTGGTCGTCATTTGTGTCCCGGTGTCCCAGTCTGTAATTTCTCTTTGAGTGTCCCGGTCGTCATTTATATTCCCTGTGTCCCGGTCGTCATTTGTGTCCCGGTGTCTTGGTCTGTATATACATTTGTTTTTCAATTGGTATATGATGAAATAAATTTTTGTGTTTTTCCCCTTTTTTTCTTTTTAGTTTTTTTTTGGTTTTTACCTTTTTTTAGTTTTTTTAGTTTTTTCTCTTTTCTTTTTATTTTTTTTGTGCTGGAGCTTCAGTTTTGGAAGCTATTTTTTTAAGCAGCTTTTTTTTAGCAGCTTCCTTGACTGTTGCCATTGTAGGTTCGCGCCACCCTAACATCTAGTTGGTTCGGGCGCTTCCTGTGTCCCGGTGTCCCGGTCGTCATTTGTGTCCCGGTGTCCCGGTCTGTATATACACTTGTTTTTGAATTGTTTTTTTTTTAGTTTTTAGTTTTTTACCTTTTTTTAGTTTTTTTAGTTAAACCTAATGATTTTAATGATTGCCCCGTCGTCATTTATATATCCCCCTGTGCCCCCCAGCGTCCCTGTTGCAGTTGTGTCCCGGTCATCATTTATATTCCCTGCGTCCCGGTCGTCATTTGTGTCCCGGTCTGTATATACATTCGTTTCTGAATCGGTAAATGATGAAATAATTTTTTTTGTTTTTCCCCTTTTTTCTTTTTAGTTTTTTTGTAGTTTTTACCTTTTTTTTAGTTTTTTTAGTTTTTTTTTTACTTATGTTTTTCATTTATATGTCGTCGTTTATAATGTATGTCGTCGTTTTTATGTCGTCTTCACTTATGTCGTCATTTATGCTCCCTGTGTCCCGGTCGTAATCAGTTCCCAATTTGATTAGTATTTGCAATCACCATCAACAAAGCTCAAGGGCAATCATTAGAATCATGAGGTATAACTAAAAAACTAAAAAAAAGGTAAAAAACTAAAACCTAAAAAAAAGACCAATTCAAAAACGAATGTATATACAGACCGGGACACCAGGACACAAATGACGACCGGGACACAAGGAATATAAATGACGCCCCAGACCCTCTAAGAGAAATCACAGACTGGGACACCGGGACACAAATGACGACCGGGACACAGGGAATATAAATGACGACCGGGACACAGGGTCACAACTACAACGGGGACGCGGGGGGCACAGGGGGATATATAAGTAACGACGGCGACACGGGGAATCGTCGATTAGCAATCACCATCAACAAAGCTCAAGGGCAATCATTAGAATCATGAGGTATAGATCTGAATACGTGTGTCCCTGTGTCCCGGTCGTCATTTATATTCCCTGTGTCCTGGTCGTCATTTGTGTCAGGTGTCCCAGTCTGTAATTTCTCTCTGAGTGTCCCGGTCGTCATTTATATTCCCTGTGTCCCGGTCGTCATTTGTGTCCCGGTCTGTATATACATTCGTTTTTGAATCGGTAAATGATGAAATAATTTTTTTTGTTTTTCCCCTTTTTTCTTTTTAGTTTTTTTGTAGTTTTTTACCTTTTTTTTAGTTTTTTTAGTTTTTTTTTTACTTATGTCCTTCATTTATATGTCGTCGTTTATATTGTATGTCGTCGTTTTTATGTCGTCTTCACTTATGTCGTCATTTATACTCCCTGTGTCCCGGTCGTAATCAATTCCCAATTTGATTAGTATTTGCAATCACCATCAACAAAGCTCAAGGGCAATCATTAGAATCATGAGGTATAACTAAAAAAACTAAAAAAAAGGTAAAAAACTAAAACCTAAAAAAAAGACCAATTCAAAAACGAATGTATATACAGACCGGGACACCGGGACACAAATGACGACCGGGACACAAGGAATATAAATGACGCCCCAGACCCTCAAAGAGAAATCACAGACTGGGACACAGGGACACAAATGACGACCGGACACAGGGAATATAAATGACGACCGGGACACAGGGTGAAAACTACAACGGGGACGCTGGGGGGCACAGGGGGATATATAAGTAACGACGGCGACACGGGGAATCGTCGATTAGCAATCACCATCAACAAAACTCAAGGGCAATCATTAGAATCATGAGGTATAGATCTGAATACGTGTGTCCCTGTTTCCCGGTCGTCATTTATATTCCCTGTGTCCTGGTCGTCATTTGTGTCCCGGTGTCCCAGTCTGTAATTTCTCTTTGAGTGTCCCGGACGTCATTTATATTCCCTGTGTCCCGGTCGTCAGTTGTGTCCGGGAGTCTTGGTCTGTATATACATTTGTTTTTCAATTGGTATATGATGAAATAATTTTTTGTGTTTTTCCCCTTTTTTTCTTTTTAGTTTTTTTTTGGTTTTTACCTTTTTTTTAGTTTTTTTAGTTTTTTCTCTTTTCTTTTTTTTTGTGCTGGAGCTTCAGTTTTGGAAGCTATTTTTTTAAACAGCTTTTTTTAGCAGCTTCCTTGACTGTTGCCATTGTAGGTTCGCGCCACCCTAACATCTAGTTGGTTCGGGCGCTTCCTGTGTCTCGGTGTCCCGGTCGTCATTTGTGTCCCGGTGTCCCGGTCTGTATATACACTCGTTTTTGAATTGGTCTTTTTTTTAGTTTTTAGTTTTTTACCTTTTTTTGTTTTTTAGTTATACCTAATGATTTTAATGATTGCCCCGTCGTCATTTATATATCCCCCTGTGCCCCCCAGCGTCCCTGTTGCAGTTGTTTCCCGGTCATCATTTATATTCCCTGCGTCCCGGTCGTCATTTGTGTCCCGGTCTGTATATACATTCGTTTTTGAATCGGTAAATGATTAAATAATTTTTTTTTGTTTTTCCCCTTTTTTCTTTTTAGTTTTTTTGTAGTTTTTACCTTTTTTTAGTTTTTTTAGTTTTTTTTTTTTCCTTATGTCCTTCATTTATATGTCGTCGTTTATATTGTATGTCGTCGTTTTTATGTCGTCTTCACTTATGTCGTCATTTATACTCCCTGTGTCCCGGTCGTAATCAATTCCCAATTTGATTAGTATTTGCAATCACCATCAACAAAGCTCAAGGGCAATCATTAGAATCATGAGGTATAGATCTGAATACGTGTGTCCCTGTGTCCCGGTCGTCATTTGTATTCCCTGTGTCCTGGTCGTCATTTGTGTCCCGGTGTCCCAGTCTGTAATTTCTCTTTGAGTGTCCCGGTCGTCATTTATATTCCCTGTGTCCCGGTCGTCATTTGTGTCCCGGTGTCTTGGTCTTTATATACATTTGTTTTTCAATTAGTATATGATGAAATAAATTTTTGTGTTTTTCCCCTTTTTTCTTTTTAGTTTTTTTTTTGGTTTTTACCTTTTTTTAGTTTTTTTAGTTTTTTCTCTTTTCTTTTTATTTTTTTTTTTGTGCTGGAGCTTCAGTTTTGGAAGCTATTTTTTTAAGCAGCTTTTTTTTAGCAGCTTCCTTGACTGTTGCCATTGTAGGTTCGCGCCACCCTAACATCTAGTTGGTTCGGGCGCTTCCTGTGTCCCGGTGTCTCGGTCGTCATTTGTGTCACGGTGTCCCGGTCTGTATATACACTCGTTTTTGAATTGGTCTTTTTTTTAGTTTTTAGTTTTTTACCTTTTTTAGTTTTTTTAGTTATACCTAATGATTTTAATGATTGTCCCGTCGTCATTTATATATCCCCCCGTGCCCCCCAGCGTCCCTGTTGCAGTTGTGTCCCGGTCATCATTTTTATTCCCTGCGTCCCGGTCGTCATTTGTGTCCCGGTCTTTATATACATTCGTTTTTGAATCGGTAAATGATGAAATAATTTTTTTTGTTTTTCCCCTTTTTTCTTTTTAGTTTTTTTGTAGTTTTTACCTTTTTTTAGTTTTTTTAGTTTTTTTTTTTTTGAGTGTCTATTTTTTTAAGCACCTGTTTTTTAGCAGCTTCCTTGACTGTTGCCATTGTAGGTTCGCGCCACCCTATCATCTAGTTGGTTCGGGCGCTTCCTGTGTCCCGGTGTCCCGGTCGTCATTTGTGTCCCGGTCTGTATATACACTCGTTTTTGAATTGGTCTTTTTTTTAGTTTTTAGTTTTTTACCTTTTTTTAGTTTTTTTAGTCATACCTAATGATTTTAATGATTGCCCCGTCGTCATTTATATATCCCCCTGTGCCCCCCAGCGTCCCTGTTGCAGTTTTGTCCCGGTCATCATTTATATTCCCTGCGTCCCGGTCTTAATTTGTGTCCCGGTCTGTATATACATTCGTTTTTGAATCGGTAAATGATGAAATAATTTTTTTTGTTTTTCAACTTGTTTCTTTTTAGTTTTTTTGTAGTTTTTACCTTTTTTTTAGTTTTTTAGTTTTTTTTTTACTTATGTTCTTCATCTATATGTCGTCATTTATATTGTATGTCGTCGTTTTTATGTCGTCTTTACTTATGTCGTCATTTATACTCCCTGTGTCTCGGTCGTAATCAATTCCCAATTTGATTAGTATTTGCAATCACCATCAACAAAGCTCAAGGGCAATCATTAGAATCATGAGGTATAACTAAAAAAATTAAAAAAAAAGGTAAAAAACTAAAACCTAAAAAAAAGACCAGTTCAAAAACGAATGTATATACAGACCGGGACACCGGGACACAAATGACGACCGGGACACAAGGAATATAAATGAAGCCCCAGACCCACAAAGAGAAATCACAGACTGGGACACCGGGACACAAATGACGACCGGGACACAGGGAATATAAATGACGACCGGGACACAGGGTCACAACTACAACGGGGACGTCGGGGGGCACAGGGGGATATATAAGTAACGACGGCGACACGGGGAATCGTCGATTAGCAATCACCATCAACAAAACTCAAGGGCAATCATTAGAATCATGAGGTATAGATCTGAATACGTGTGTCCCTGTGTCCCGGTCGTCATTTATATTCCCTGAGTCGTGGTCGTCATTTGTGTCCCGGTGTCCCAGTCTGTAATTTCTCTTTGAGTGTCCCGGTCGTCATTTATATTCCCTGTGTCCCGGTCGTCATTTGTGTCCCGGTGTCTTGGTCTGTATATACATTTGTTTTTCAATTGGTATATGATGAAATAAATTTTTGTGTTTTTCCCCTTTTTTTCTTTTTAGTTTTTTTTTTGGTTTTTACTTTTTTTTTAGTTTTTTTAGTTTTTTTTCTTTTCTTTTTATTTTTTTTTGTGCTGGAGCTTCAGTTTTGGAAGCTATTTTTTAAGCAGCTTTTTTTTAGCAGCTTCCTTGACTGTTGCCATTGTAGGTTCGCGCCACCCTAACATCTAGTTGGTTCGGTCGCTTCCTGTGTCCCGGTCGTCATTTGTGTCCCGGTGTCCCGGTCTGTATATACACTCGTTTTTGAATTGGTCTTTTTTTAGTTTTTAGTTTTTTACCTTTTTTTAGTTTTTTTAGTTATACCTAATGATTTTAATGATTGCCCCGTCGTCATTTATATATCCCCCCTGTGCCCCTCAGCGTCCCTGTTGCAGTTGTGTCCCGGTCATCATTTATATTCCCTGCGTCCCGGTCGTCATTTGTGTCCTGGTCTGTATATACATTCGTTTTTGAATCGGTAAACGATGAAATAATTTTTTTTTGTTTTTCCCCTTTTTTCTTTTAGTTTTTTTG